>NC_043962.1:23436889-23502596 GCF_902148855.1 Sphaeramia orbicularis
AAGGTGTATTCTATTCTATTCTATTCTATTCTATTCTATTCTATTCTATTCTATGCTGTTCTGTTCTGTTCTATTCTATTCTGTTCTATTCTGTTCTGTTCTATTCTATGCTGTTCTGTTCTATTCTATTCTGCTCTATTCTATTCTATTCTATTCTATGCTGTTCTGTTCTATTCTATTCTATTCTATTTTATTCTGCTCTATTCTCTTCTCTTCTGCTCTATTCTATTCTATTCTATTCTAGTCTGCACAGATGACAGCAGTTTGACCAGACATCATTGCCTTACTTTTCTTTAGTCTGACTTTTTTCTCAGTTCTGTCTTCTGTGACATCTGTGTCTGTGATCCCCTGACACACACCCACACACTTAGGCATAAAGTCAGGTCACACATAGACTGTCTTTTCACTCTGCTCAGACTATTGTATACACAGTGATCACTCTGCAAAGTTATTAATAGAACAGCAAGAAAACTTTGATTTGATGACCTTTGTTTTAGTATAGATCATCCCGTTGAACTACCCACACGGTTTACTTCTGTCTCCAGTGAGTGCATTAGACAAATCCTGACATTAAACATGAGATGATTTAACCCTATCAGCTGCACAATTTCAACTAAAACATATTTATATATACATTAAGCAAATAATCATTCAGTTATGGAGCCACTGTGGGGCCAAATGTTTTGTATATGAAAAAATAAAATTTGAAAGTGAAAATTTAAGTTTTGATCTTGAATTTTGAAAAATACAACAATGTATTCAAATTTAAAATAAGTGTATGACAAGTTTTTTCAGGTTAAATATAATTTTGATTCACTTTGGTAATTGTTTTGAATAAATTATTTATTTTCATTTTTCACTTCCATATATATCCTAATATTTGAGGTTTTATTTTTTTCAGTTGCATGTTTTGTCTTTTCAGATTCAAATCTTGTTTTTTACGGTTTCAAATCATATTTTTTCACTTTCAGATCTCTTTTTTTTTCACTTGTACAACTTTTGGCCCTGATGTGGCATGGAGGGCGTGGCCTCAACTGAGAGGGGCGTGGAATCATGAGTGACAGCATAACAAAAAGGCTTACGGACCTTCCCCGCTCATGTTGCCTTCAGGGGACGTAGTAACTAAAACAATTCAGACTCAACACTTTATATACACCACAAAAAAAATCTGTAATTTAACAGAATTTCCACTGTTTATTTTACAGATTTTTCCTTTTCTGTTTTTTTAAAGATACAGGAAAATATCAATGAAATGACAAAAACAGACTGTGATTTTACTTGTCAAATGTAAAATAACACGAAAAAACTGTAACTGTGAATAACCATAAAATTTCAATTTTTTAAAAGAATTCTTTTTATTTTTTCACAGAAAAATACAGTTAAAATCCATTTGCAAATGTATCGCAATTTCACAAATATTTCTTTTCTTTATGACATTAAACTGTTAATTTAAAGTTTAATACAGTAAAAAAATAAAATAAAATAAAATGAGATAAAAATTACTGACAATTAACTGTAAAAGAAGAATTTGTTTTGTAAGTTTAACAAGACTTGTTTGTTAATTCACATCAAAAATGTTGAATAAATGTATTTTTGTGAATGTATAACATGTATAAGCACTGATAAACTGTCCAAATACAGTTTTTATCAGTGGATTGGACAACTTAGTCTCTTTGAAAATTATTTATATATATATTTATAGGTAATTTGATTGTTTTAATAAATGTAAATATTCTTGATTAAACATTAAAAAGTCCAAAAAAAAAAAAGAAGCTAAATCTCATGTAAAGTTAGGGCAAAAAAATAATTTTAATTATGGAAAATTACCGTATTTTTTTGGCACCCCAGCTGCCGGAATATTACTATTTTACAGGTTTTTCTTTTCTTTTTTTTTTTTTTTTTTTACAGTGTATATTCACATCACTGGTAGGGAAAAAAACTGATGCTAGTGACAAACTTATATTTAAAAGCTGTTTTAGACAGAACTGAGCACCATTTACAGTATAAGAGTAATACATTGTGCCAGATTGTGCAGATAAACAGCCACACATTAAATACATGATATTTCCGATTTCCAAATAGCACAGTGAAGACAAATCAGTTTGCAGTTAACATCTTGCTCCAGTCACAACAGCAGTGAAATGAAAAAATTATGTGAAAGTGAAAAAATAAGATTTGAAACTGAAAAGATAAAACATGCTACTAAAAAAAAAACAAAAAAAAAACCCTCAAATATTAAAATATATATGAAAGTGAAAAATGTAAATAAATAATTTATTCAAAACAATTCCCAGAGTGACTCAAAATTACAGTTAACCTGAAAAAATTTTTCATACACTTATTTTTAATTTGAATACATTGTATTTTTCAAAATTCGAGATCAAAACTTAAATTTTCAGTTTCAAATTTTATTTTTTCATATACAAAACTTATGGTCACAGATTAGCTCCATATCCTATAGGTTCTATCCATCCATCATCATCATCATCATCATCATTTTCAAAGTTATTATAACCTTAAAAGACTATCAAGAGACTAAAGGCAAGGATGCTCATTCATAATTTAAGTTAGGAATTATGCAAGCATTAAAGATAATGACAGTAAATTAATGAAACACCATTCTGAATGGTACGAGTGTGCACATAAAAAGGAAACACAAGCCAAATAGCATCAGTAAACCCAAGTAAACTCTTTCACTTCTCTGAGTCCACATCAGAACAGGACTCATTCCCACTCGTCCTGTTCCCCAGACATCTCCTCCAGCTCTTCCTGGTAGATCCTGCGGCATTCAGAGGCCACATGTAATATGTTATCCCTCCAGTGGGTTCTGGGTCAGCCTGAGGGTCCACTCCCTACTGGACATGTCAGAAACTCCCTTTTTAATCTGTTTATTTTTGTATTGCTGTTTCTGTTTTTAATAGTTTTATCTGGTTTCCTTTCTACAATAGACCTCAATTCCTTTGTATTGTTAATTTATATATTGGCTAAAATGTGCTTCGAGGTCTTATTTCTGTCTTTGTGCATAACAAATCCATCTAAGTGAATCCCCAAAGGAACTTTGTGTTGGTAAATGCAAGTTCTGCAAATGTACAGGAGTTCAGTTATCAGATGTGGGTAGTAACGCGTTACATTTACTTAAGTAACTTTTACATAAATTGTACTTTTAAGAGTACTTTTAATACGACATACTTTTTACTTTTACTCAAGTACATTTACTCCGTTACAATGGCGTACATTCCGCTCGTTACATTTACTTTTGGTCATTTGTTCATGCACAAACTTTTGTTTTGTTAGAAAGACTTCTGCTAAAATCTCACATGACCATGTTTCACCAATCAAATGTTGCTGTACATGCCTTTATTTATGTTTTCATTTGTTTATTAACATTTAATTTATTAAAGTTGGATTGAAAAGAACAATAAATATGTTTCTCAGGAAGTACTCAGTACTTGAGTAATTTTTTCATTAAGTCCTGTTTTACTTTTACTTGAGTAATTATTTGGATGACTACTTTTTACTTGTATTTGAGTAATATTTTTCTAAATTAACAGTACTTTTACTTGAGTATAATTTTTGGCTACTCTACCCACCTCTGTCAGTTCTGTTCAACATGTTGATGGTCATATGAACTATGTTTTCAGCTCAAAAATGTCCAATTTCATCACAATTAATGCTATATTTTCATGTCACAAATGGCCAAGTTCTATTTGAACTGAATTGACCTGAAAAACAAATATTCTATTCTTTTAGATTCCCCAGTTTTTCTTCCCAGATTCTATCCTACATATCACATGTTTTATTTTTCCAGGTTCAATCTGGAGTATGGTGCTGATCCATCCTGCTTATGTTACGCCAATACATACATGAAGAATGTCACACGTCACTGTTTAAATCAACAGTTTTCTAATAATAAGCATTTTTATAAAGAAATAACAATTCTATATTGTTATTTGCTCTTTAGTATGATGATAAACTATACAATAAATAATTCTGATCCTAGTTTTTGCACAGGGATCATTAGTGTAAACGGTGACATGGCTGCTGAGCATCAGTATGATGGGATCTGGAACAACCATGTCACATCCGTCCACTGACACATTTTGTGTTTTTGTGTCAGCTGTTATTGTTTTAGATCCACAATACTAACATTTATGAAGAAGAGGAGAATTAGCAATAGTAAGTATGTAAGTTTATTAGTAATAAAGTACTGGTACTGACCAGAGCATCATGGGTAATGTCACGTCCATCCACCAGCAAAAGTTTTCACATACACATACTATTCCAAATCCAATATTTCTGAAAACAGAGCTTCCACTGTCAAATAATATCAGTAGTCTGTGCACAAATGGATTAGCATTATTTCAACACAGTTCTATGCATTTATGACAACTTTTTTTTTTTTTTTTTTGTGACAAAAATGGCCACTCATTTGACCCCCTAAGAAAATCTTAGCCGATATAGTATGTGGTATTAAAGAAACTAAACTGACAAAGGAGTAGAAAAGGGATTATTCAATGGGAAAATCTGGCACTACGGATTTAGACTCCTGACATCCATCTTCATGCCTGTGAACGGTACCTGCAATTAAAATCCATCATCACTACCTGGCGAAATCTCCCTGCCAATATTCTGCATGTCCTTTTATGCTTTGTGCTTTCATGTGTCAGCTCATTAACTTTGCAAAAATGTTGGTATAGCTGGGGTCATTTCAGCTGCTCCCTGGTGTGTCCCTTGCACCACTTGATCTGTGTGTCACTGATATTCCTCCCTGCTGCTCATCGGGCTTGAAAACAGCTTGTGTCTGCAGCTTTTCCGTGGAGCGTAGTGTCTGCAAACACCACCAAGCACCTATAGTAGCCATAGCAGTGGCTGTGCAGTCTCAGTCACCTGCCTGGCACCGCTCATTTGATGGATAGAGTAGGCTGAGCTCAACAACATGTTTTCATTTTTTTTTTTTACCGCTCAAAGGGGAGGTAAGGGGTATTGTTTTTGGTTCAGTTTGTTTGATTGTTTCTTTGTTTTTTTTAACACTCTAGCAGGAAACTATTGGTTGAATTCATACCAAATTTGATTTATAGATTGCCAGTGATGCAGAATAAATCTGATTACATTTTGGGAAAAGTAGGTGAAAGTTACAATTTCTTACAAATTTTTAAAATCTTTTCTTCCCCATTTATTTATAATGGGCAAAATTTCAAATGTCTGTAGCAGCAAAACTATTGGCTGAATTCATGCCAAATTTGGTTTATAGATTTCCAGTGACCAAGAATAGATCTGATTACATTTTGGGAACAGTAGGTAAGAGTTATAATTTTTTATGAATTTTTTGAATATTTTTTTCCCCATTTACTTATAATGGGCAAAATTTCAAATGGCTGTAGCAGCAAAACTTTTGGTTGAATTCATACCAAATTTGGTTTATAGATTACCAGTGATCCAGAATAGATGTCATTACATTTTGGGAAAAGTAGGTCAAAGTCAAAAATTTTTAATGAATTTTTTTACATCATTTTTTTTTCTTCCCCATTCACTTACAATGGGCAAAATTTCACATGTCTGTAGCAGCAAGACTTTTGGTTGGATTCATACCAAATTGGGTTTATAGATTGCTAGTGACCAAGAATAGATCTCATAACATTTTGGGAACAGTAGGTCAAAGTTGAACATTTTTTTTATAAATTTTTAAAATCTTTTTTTTTTTTTTCCCATTTACTTATAATGGCTGAAATTTCAAATGTCTGTAGCAGCAAATCTATTGATTGAATTCATGCCAAATTTCGTTAATAGATTGCCAGTGACCCAGAAAAGATGTCATTACATTTTATGAAAAGTAGGTTAAAGTTCAAAATTTTCATTAATTTTTTTTTACCTCTTTTTTTCCCCATTTACTTATAATGGGAGAAATTTCAAATGTCTGTAGCAGCAAGACTTTTGGTTGGATTCATACCGAATTGGGTTTATAGATTACCAGTGACCCAGAATAGATCTGATTACATTTTGGGAAAAGTAGGTGAAAATTAAAATTTTTTTTTATACATTTAAAAAAAAATTTTTTCCCCCCAATTACTTATAATGGGCAAAATTTCAAATGTCTGCAGCAGCAAAACTATTGGTTGAATTCATGCCAAATTTGGTTTATAGATTGCCAGTGACCCAGAATAGATGTCATTACATTTTGGGAAAAAGTAGGTCAAAGTTATTTTTTTTTATTTTTATTTTTTTTTACAAATTTCTTACCTCTTTTTTTCCCATTTACTTATAATGGGGGAAATTTCAAATGTCTGTAACAGCAAAACTATTGATTGAATTCATGCCAAATTTGGTTTATCAATTTTCAGTGACCCAGAAATGATGTAGTTACATTTTGGGAAAAGTAGTTCAAAGTTCACATATTCATAATGTTTTTAAATCTTTTTTCCTCTGCTATTTACTTATAATGGGCGAAATTTCAAATGTCTATAAAAGCATCAATTTTCTTTCAGTTCACTTTAAACTGTTCATTAGGGTTGTCCAGAGGTTGAAAAACAGTGATATAACAACATTTAATAAAAGATAAAAAAATAAAAAAAAATCTACCTTTTGGCCTCAGTATTAAACAATGTGGAAACTAGCATTCAGATTGTTGGTCCCATTCGGCAGGGAGATAACAAAACACAGCTTTTTACCTGACAGTGGTTTGGGTAAAAACATTTAGTTCCTGGGGTTTACTGTCAGTTTGTGTGAACTATTCCTGGATTGAATCTGAACAGGTAAAGAACCAAAATGGAGCTCTTCGGTGGAGAGTAATGACAAAAGCGAGTACAATACCCACACAGCAGCTGTAATTCTGATTAGTCTGTGTCCAGGAAGCCACGTCCTACCCTGAGAGGATGTTTATTTTTACCAGAGTAACCCGATTAGTACAAACGGTGCTTTTCAGGCATCTCTCATGTGTTGCTTCCCAAGGTCGTTCTGCCAATTTCACATTATTTCAAACCATACAATCAAAATTGCAGTCTCTTGCTGTGATAACAGTTCAGCTCATTCTCTTCCAAAGCCCTTTCTTGATATTTTACGACGTTAGAACACTCAGTATTAAAAGCATGGCAAAAGTCAGTCAGGGTACAGCTATATTTGTTATTGAGATGGTCCCATGTGTTCTCCACACTCAGGTTTAATGGTGATGTTTGTTGAGGCTAGGACATGCCCTGCACCTTTCACTTTTATGTGGTGTTTTGTCTGAACCTTAACAATCTCATAAGAATACCCTCTACCGCAATCATTAGGCGCATTGATTTTCCTGTAATTGCTCTGCTCACCACCTTGTGGAGGGCTGAAGAACCTTAGTTATTAAAACGAGTAATGGGTAAGTGGTATTTACAATGCTCTGTTTGTAAAATGCAGAGTAATTAGGCTGGGAGAGAGACGAGACGATGCATCTGGTCAACAATATTTACCGAGAACGTCATCAGATCTCATGTACTGTATTATTTAACCCTTAGGGGTCCACGGTCGCGGCCCCGTGACTGAATCACATGACATTTTCAACACGTCTTAGCGTCGGTAGTCGGTCACATAGACCACTGGAGACAAATGCATTCAAAAGTGCAGACTTGAAACACTCTGCCACTATTTCAGTGGTTTTCAACCTTGGGGTCAGGACCCCATGTGGGGTCGCCTGAAATTTCTAGTAATTGATACAAATTAAAATAAAAACTTGCTAATAAAAATATATGATGAGTTGAGAAAGACAACCACAATCCATAACAGACAAACTGTGAAGCTGAAACTGAAGCACTGTGGTTCTGTTTATCTGTCAAATGTTCATGGTGGTCGGTTTCAGATGCTGCAGCTCTTTCATAATTCATAGTTTCAGTTCTTGTTTGTTCAGTATTAATTGTCAGCCTTGTAAATCCAAGCTGGACTGACTGTACATATCCTGACCAAGGAAAATCAAAATCTCACTTTGTGCAGTAATCTACACCTGGCTTTTCTGCCTCTGTTCATAATAATATAAATGTCATCTAAAATTAACCTTTATTTGCAACATAGTATAGCAAACTATTACATGATCAAAAACAAATTAATTTTAGCAAGAAAAATTTGTCCTTTTTGAATGTCTGGGGTCACCAGAAATTTGTGATGTTAAAATGGGGTCACAAGCCAAAAAAGGTTGGAAACCACTGAACTATTTATTTGATGTTGATGGAGCAAATACAACTGGAGATTTGACAGTTTGAAACCGGAGTAAACAAGCGATATAGTGATATAAAGCAAGCGTTATATTTCTGACCATATCTTTATTTTTTTGTCCTGTTCAAAATGGAAAAAAATGGCCATATCTGCAGATTGTAATCCACAGACTCCATTAGCATTACAGGTAAGGGTGAGGATGACCCCCACCTGAACTGGATGTGGAAACTGGGAGGCACGGTTCTAATAGTTTTGGATTTTTCATTATAGTTTAGTTTTATTTAGTTTGGACTATTTTTTTTTTTTCTAATTCAGTTAGTTTGAATTAGTTTTTAGAGCAGGTTTGCTAGTTTTTATTAGTTCTTGTTATTTTCTAAATGCTTAGTTTTAGTTTAGTTTTTTTCATATCTTTTATCTTCTTCACTGTCGTATTCACATAAATCCCGTACAGGACTCTGCTGCTTTCTCCCAACGTTAGTCTGCATGTTTCCAGGTAGAGTGGGGACCAGAAGACGACTGGAAACCACAAGTGACGAGAAGTGACGGACCGTTAAATATCATATGGTGCCAGCAGCTAAAATTGCTTGAGGGAAATAAATCGATTTCATATCAATCCGACATTGATGAAGACGAAAACTAAGGGAATTTTATCCATAATTTTTATTCGTTTCAGTTAGTTTTGTAAACACACAATACAGTTTCAGTTAGTCATAATTTTTTCTTTTAATTATAGTTTTTGTTTATTTCAGTTAACGAAAATGTTTTTACAGTTCTAGTTTTCGTCATTTCGTTAGTTTTCGTTGACGATAATAACCTAATAATAATAGAAAACGCCTATGTACAGATCTGCTTTTATGTCAAATATTTGAGTATACTTTTAATTTATTACAATGTTAATTTTATATACCTAATATTTGGAACCAATATTCACTTTTAGAGTCTTTGAAAAGGTTCGTTAAGCATCTTTGTGTTATTTATGTGATAAATTATATAAATTTTTCAAATCGGATTTTTTATTTTTTGTGTGTTTTTTGTCCTTTTGTGTCAATATAGTAGGTTAAAGTGAAAAAATAATACACAGATGAGATAGATGAAGCTGTGCTGAAAAAAACACAAACATGAGTATAGTAAACATATCTTTATACAGCCTATAAAGGCAAAATCAAAGGTACTCAAAAAGGGCCAAAATAGGCTCAGACCACTAAGGGTTAAGTGTATTAATTGAAAATCTAAGCTATTTTCCCCATGTCAGTGTTTACACAGAGACATGCCCCCTTCTGCAGCACAATATTTACAGTATTTTTTGTACAGAACACACATCGTCTAAAAGCTTCGGTCACGTAACATGACCGGGAACATTAAAGTAACACTGAAGAATATTTGACCAAATGTAAGAGAAAATGCTTCAAGGTTGCTTGTTTTTGTTATATTTGTTCTGATGTTGATATTAAACCACCAGCAGTCTTGTGTTAAGCAATTACCACATATCTCTGTGATGAAAAACTGCAGCCATCCATTAATACTGCAGAACCGTATTACATATTTCATGTGACATTTTACTAAACATTTCATCTCAATAATTTATTTTGCTATGGAATAAAATTTAATCCGACGAACCATGTTCACCTCACGCATTACTGTGTGCCCTAGGAATTTATGACATAAATGAGGATTAATCTGTCATTGCTTTATCCACTTTGTAGATTGGTTCATTTTAACTTCAGAGCTACTGTATATGGACATTTCAACTTGTAACTTGTCACTTAAGCCATAAAACTACTTTTGTGGCCGTTCCCTTCTTTAATCACCATTTATTATAATTATTATCCTCTGTATTTTTGTAGTTTTTCAGTGAAAATCTGATATTTTCCTATGTTTAATTTACTGACCATCTGTGGTGTAAAACTGTGGAACAAATTGTGTGGAGATAAAACAAATATCAAAAATAATTCAGTTAATATATATATATATATATAAAGAATTGATTCTTGTGAGGTACAGTATTTAATAATGACAATGAGGGCTGTTTGTTTATGTATAATGTATTAATAAATCTGCTGTAATTATTGAAGAAAATGGTTGAATTGTTGAGTCTGTTTGTATGACTGTACTGCCATGGTCATATTGTTGTGTAGAATTCGATTACGGCATAATACACAGGGTGGGGAAGCAAAATTTACAATGAACATTTAGTTGTTTTTTCTCAGCAGGCACTACGTCAGTTGTTTTGAAACCAAACATATATTGATGTCATAATCATACCTAACACTATTATCCATACCTTTTCAGAAACTTTTGCCCATATGAGTAATCAGGAAAGCAAACGTCAAAGAGTGTGTGATTTGCTGAATGCACTCGTCACACCAAAGGAGATTTCAAAAATAGTTGGAGTGTCCATAAAGACTGTTTATAATGGAAAGAAGAGAATGACTATGAGCAAAACTATTAGGAGAAAGTCTGGAAGATACTATTAAAGAAGAATGGGAGAAGTTGTCACCCGGATATTTGAGGAACACTTGCGCAAGTTTCAGGAAGCGTGTGAAGGCAGTTATTGAGAAAGAAGGAGGACACATAGAATAAAAACATTTTCTATTATGTACATTTTCTTGTGGCAAATAAATTCTCATGACTTTCAATAAACTAATTGGTCATACACTGTCTTTCAATCCCTGCCTCAAGATATTGTAAATTTTGCTTCCCCTCCCTGTATTTGTTGCGGTTCGATGCTAAAATTAGGAAAAATGTGTTGTTTGATTCTTGTATTAAGTTTGTGATAAACGTATAAAAGCTGCGGTGGCCCAGAGGTGCAACAGCCCAAGAAATTATCCACTATAAGAAATAAAAAAGAACAGCCCAAAAAATTATCCACTATATGAAAAAAAAGAGCGAACAGCCCCAAAAAATTATCCATATAAGAAAAAAAAAAAAGAGAACAGCGCAAAAAAAAAAAATTATCCATACAAGGAAAAAAAAGAGAACAGCCCAAAAAAAATTATCCATGGAAGAAAAAGAAAGAGAGAACAGCCCAAAAAAATTATCCATGTAAGGAAAAAAAGAGAGAACAGTGCAAAAAAAAATATCCATATAAGAAAAAAAAAGAGAACAGCGCAAAAAAAAAAAAAATCATCCATATAAGGAAAAAAAAGAGAACAGCCCAAAAAAAATTATCCATGTAAGAAAAAAACAGAGAGAACAGCGCAAAAAAATTGTCCATTTGAGAAAAAAAGAGAACAGCCCAAAAAATTACTAACAAACTATATTAATGGAAATATTTTGAAAATAACTTTATTTTTAGTGCACCGACCTCCACTTCTGTGGGTTACTTCCTTAGCATTAGCCACATTAGCTGAAGGCCTTAAAAATTTTCAGCCTATGCTTTTATTGTTTGTGGTGGCCTTATTTTTAAAGCAAGACACCTTTTGGGTAAACAGCGCCCCCTTAATTGAAAAGGTGGATGATGTTTTGTTTTGTTTGTTTTTTTCTTATAGTGGATAATTTTTTGGGCAGTTGCACCTCTGGGCCACCGTAAAAAGCACTTGAGGAGTACGATTAAATAAGTTTCTACTTCTTCCTACTCCTTTCTGACCATTCAAAATTCAGACATGCATGTACTTGAAGATAGATTCTGTTCATTTAAATGTTATTTTGATTTTGTCTTATTTTGCTTCATTTTGTTTTGTTTCTTTGCATGTTCGAAATAAATAAATACATAAATAAATAATAACTGATCATGTACTTTAATCATCATTCTGATATTACATTTGAGGATTAAAACAGAGAAAACTTCAGAAAAAGTTACTTTTCCGGTAAAATATATCATTAACTGAATGTAAAAACAAACATCTCCAACAACTGTTATTTATTGAAGTGCATTTGTTATGTCCAAAACAGAGAAAACTGAAGAAAAAGATCAATTTTTCAGCAAAATATATCATTAACCAAGTGTGTCCATCCACTGTCATTGATCCAACTCTGTGGGTTTTACTGGTGAATCAATGTTGTGGAAGATGACGATGTTTCCATGGTAACTACGGAGCCTCTGAACGCCCAAATGGGTCATATCTGATGACCATGAAAAGACGGCAAACTGCATTTTACACCAATTATTTACATGTATTGATAGGATTAATGCACAGGTGTCAAACATCTGGCTTGCCAAAGGGATGAATTTGTGAAATGCAAAAATTACACTAAGATTTTAACAATTCTTTTAGTTCAGTTCTCCAGTGGGTCAGACCAGTCAAATACTATGATAATAACATAGAAATAATGACAACACTTTAAAAAAAAAAAAAATCTGTAATTTAACAGAATTTTCACTGTTTATTTTACAGATTTTTCCTGTATTTTTAAGATACAGGAAAATATCAATGAAATGACAAAAATAAACTAATTTTACATGTCAAATGTAAAATCACATGAAAAAACTGTAACTGTGAATACCCATAAAATTTAAATTTTTTAAAAGAATTTTTTTTTCTGTTTTCACAGAAAAATACAGTTAAAATACATTTGTAAATGTATCATAATTTCACAAATATTTCTTTTCTATTTATGAGATTAAACTGATCATTTACAGTTTGATACTGTAAAAAAATACATAAATAAAACAAGATAAAATTACTGACAATTAACCATAAAAGAAGTATTTGTTGTCAGTTTAACCAGACTTGTTTGTTAATTGACAAATATCTTGTGTAATTACAGGAGGTTTCACAACAAAAATGTTGAATAAATGTATTTTTGTGAATGTATAACATGTATAAGCACTGATAAACTGTCCAAATACAGTTTTTATCAGTGGATTGGACAACTGAGTCTCACTGAAAATCATTTATATATATATTTATAGGTAATTTGATTGTTTTAATACATGTAAATATTCTTTATTAAACATTAATAAAGTCAAAAAATATGCAAAATCTCATGTAAAGTTAGGCCAAAAAACTGTATTTTAATTATGGAAAATCACCATATTTTTATGAGATGGTTATTTTCCGTTATTTTTTGGCACCCCTGCCGCCAGAATAATACAGTTTTTTTTTTGTTTTTTTTTTTACAGAGAACTCCAAATGTTTCTCTTTGTAAATGTAAATATTTTCATGTATTTACACTAAAACAAAGTATAATTTTGCAAAAAAAAAATGAACCTGAAATATCTTATGAGAAGTAAGTGCAATTTTACCGATATTCCGCCTGTTACTAAATGTTTTGTGTATTTGTAGATCCACTGTGATCTGTAAGTTCTAGTGTACAGGTGGAAATGATAAACTGAGGCAGAATATTGTTAAAATTACACTTATTTTTTCAGTTTGTTCATGTTAGTCACATCTTTTGAAAAGATAGTTTGTAGATTGTAGAAGCTTTTCATAATGTAAATTTACTTGTTTCGCTCTAAAACATAGAGAAAAGTTTGGAGTTGATATTATTTATATATTATTATGTTATTATTTTACTGGTTCGGCCCACTTCAGATCAAATTTAGCTGAATGTGGAACTGAACTAAAAGGAGTTTGACAGCCCTGGATTAATGGATCAATAGGTATTAAACAGTCACCAGTGACTACTTGAGTCTTTATAGGTTAAGACTCAAATACAAACACTTTTATTATTATTATTATTATTATTATTATTATTATTATTATTATTATTATTATTAATAAATATTCACTTTGTTGTTGTACAGTGAGTCATCTGTCAAACTCAAATTTTCATCCAATATCACTTGCACTTTTTTGCCAGTACGAACATAAAATAGGTCTTAAATTGTGTGTAAGATGGTCTTTAAAAGATGCTAAACATGCAGTATGTAAGATGCACATTCGTATTATATCTGTGTTGGAGTCTGCGTTGGTGCTGGAAGCCGGCCATTTGTTGATTTACGCTATTTCTTAGCTAATGGTAGGCAGCGTTGCATGCTGGCAGAGGAGAGGCATCGTAACACTCTGAAGCAAACATGCAGATTTTCACAGCAAATCAGAGTTATCGTCATACGGCCCGTTTACACGCACACCAAAAATCTGATCATTGTTTGATTTCTGGAGTTATCGGATGATTCAAGTAACCATGTAAACAGGATAATGTGATATGCTTTATCAGATAACAGCAGTAATCGGATTATGAGAAATCAGATTAACACATCTGGATTCCTCCCAAATACGCCGATGTGTTTGTGCATGTATACCCGTTAATCTGATGTATTTCATTCTTTTATATCTGAGCATGTGTAAAAATGATTAAATCGTAGAGAACAGAAGTGACGTAAAGACACAGAGTCCCTTTATATAGATTTTTTTTTTTTTTTTTTTTTTACACATGTGCAGATGTAAAAAAAAAAAAAGAAAAAAAAGAAAAAAATCAGATTAACCTGTATATGTGAAGACACTGGAGTATTGGGGAGAAATCTAAGTATGATAACACTGGTCAACAACAAATTTATTGTTTAAGTTTTGAGCTGATTTAGGATAATTTTGGTGTGCTGAATCCAAAAATCACATTAATTTTGCTCAATCAGGTCAACTTTCTGAACTATGCTACATATTGGCTTTTTAACATTTTTGCTTACATTCATGGGCATTTTCACATCATATGATACAAAATTCTTTCATATTTCTTGCAATAAACGAGTTCTGAAGATTTTACTTTTGCCAACTTATGATTAATGTTTTTTTTTAATATTACAGGTGAATGAAATGGCTTCGACTAGAAGATCTTGCAAAAATAAGCCTGACGTATTCTGCTACATCTGCGGTGAATACACCATTGTACCTAACAGGAATCCTGTTAGAAAAGGATTTTTTTTCTCTTAAAACCTATTTTGGGTGAGAACTATATAAAAAATCAACTGATAAAGTCACAAAAATGTAATCAATTTTGTGAGAAAATCAAATTTTTCAAAATCAGATTAGCAAAAAAACCTGACCTGATTGAGAAAAACAGATGTCATTTTTGGATTTAGCGGTGCAAAATGGTCCTAATTCAGTTGAAAAAACATAGACAACTTGCAAAAAACATTTTTTTGTAACCCAGTGTAATCCCTTATTGTCCAACTAAAGCAAAAATGAATTTAAAAGTAAAAATGTGGGTCAAATTGTCTCTAAAATGTCCCTTCTGAGAGATTTTGAATACCGTTTTTTGACCCTAACCAAGATATTTTTCCTTAGTGTTTTTGTTCCTCTTTAGGCATGAAAAAACACAAAGCGACTGAAATTTTTTATGAACCTATTTTTCATGGAGTTGCAGACATGTCCACTCAGCTGGACACCATGTGTATAATTTCTGAAGCAAAGAAACATGTTTTTACTGATACACTGTGTGAAAACTATGATTTTTTTTTTTTTTTAATGCTGCTAATTTGATGTTTTGTCACATTTTAACATACTCTAATTTTAGTTATTACTCACTTTATGGAGATAATATGCAAAATAAAACTTTTTGTTTAAGAAAAATGGTTAATTACAGTCTATCAACAATAACAAGCAATTGATTTACACTCAAACATGTTAGTGCAGATCAGGTTTATCAGGAACAGCAAAGTTACAATAATGGTATGAATTACAGTGAATGGGATAATGCATAAGTGTCCACTGTGTTGTCTGATATGGAACTGAAACAATAAAACCCATGAATATACAAGAGAACAGCTGGAGAAGAAGAACTGTCCACTGGAGTGACCACTGTGCATGAAAGGGTTAAGACAGAATCAGCCTGTTCAGACTATAACCCCATTTACATGAACATAAAGATACGATAACTGGGAGTAATCAAATAATAATAATAATAATAATAATAATAATAATAATAATAATAATAATAATAATAGATAGTAATCAGATAGTCGGAATAATCAGATCTGACACATTTACATGCACTAAAAAATGCGATCATCAAAAAACCTGTTTACATGTTTCAGCCCATTATTGGATTTCTTCCAGAATATGTGATGATGATGTGATGACTCAAACTTCCTGTTATTCAGCCTGTTGACATGCACACCATTACTCCTATCACTATCTGATTTCTGGAGTTATGAGATTATTCAAGTGATCATGTAAAAGGATAATCTGATAGGCTTTATTCGATAATGGCAGCTGTCTGATTGTGAAAAATCAGATTACACTTCAGATTACTCATTCTAATTTAGTATAGGCCTATTTTGTTCATTGTTCTAGCCTGAAGTCAAAGGACAGGAGTGAGGATTTAAAACGTCATTATGTTCAGTTATTTGATGATGAGAATGGGGGTGGGATTAAGTAAGTTTTTCTTCTTCCCACTCCTTTTCGAGTATAGATGAATGATTTTTGGGGGATTTTGAATTTGCATGTATTCTGTAAATGCTCGAAATAAACAAAATGAAATGAAATGTTGTTAGATCATGTTTAATCTTGTGAGATTTCTGACTTGGAGGACTAGATTCTAGATCAGTGGGACAGAATCGTTATGTGTGTGATGTGCTGTGTTGAGATTATCAGAGCACACCAGACACAGCACGATCAAAACTGTTCAGTGCCTGATTTTTTATCTTCATATGTGGGGTCTGTAACAGATAAAAAGTCTCTTCAGATTTAGAAAATCCTTATGTGTGTACCCTTAAAAGCACTGTTTTTCTCAGTCCAATGCCATAGCTATTGATGTAAGAACTGAAATGATTTTGGTTATTATAAAAAAAAAAAAAAACATGGAAAATGTCTAGTTATCAGCTCTTAAATTAAACTCTTATGAGCTATTTTTGTTGTTATCATTATATTTGTCTAAACAAATGTACCTTTAGTTGTACCAGGCATTAAAATGAACAAGAAATTGAAGAAAACAAGAGTGGTCCAATATTTTTTTCTGCAACTGTATAGAAGTATTCTACAAAACAAAGACACATCAGTGATAACAGTGGAAAAACCCATGGTGTAACAGTGGAAAAAAACCTCAGGATGACTGGAATAAATTAAAATGATCAAATCTATTGGTCTAAAATGAAGATTGTGTTGGGGTGCCCCAGAAACTGTATATTTGAATAATAAGGATCAAATATAAGTACCATTGACGAACTGTAGTCTGATTTGTTGTTCACCAGTAAAGCTCCACGGCAGGGCTGTCAAACTCATGTTAGTTCAGTTCCACATTCAGCTAAATTAGATCTGCAGTGGGCCGAACCAGTCAAATAATAAAAATAATAATATAGAAATAATGTCAACTCTATGTTTAAGAGAGAAAAAAGTGAATTTACACTACGAAAAGGTTTCCATCTACAAACTATCCTTTCAAACAATGTGAATAACATGAACAAACTGAAAAAATAAGTGTAATTTTAACAATATTCTGCCTCAGTTTATCATTTAGACATGTACATTATAATATAAAAAATACATAAAACATTTAGTAACAGGCAGAATATTGTTAAAATTGTACTTACTTCTCTTAAGACATTTCAGGTTATTCACTTTTTTTGGCGAAATTATACTTTGTTTTAGTGTAAATACATGAAAATATTTACATTTACAAAGAGAAACATTTGGAGTTGTCATTATTTCTATGTTATTATGATAGTATTTGACTGGTCTGACCCACTTGAGATTGAATTGGTCTGAATGTGGAACCTGAACTAAAAGGATTGTTAATATCTTAGTGTAATTTTTGCATTTCACAAATTCATCCAGCAGGGCCGGACTGGACCCTTTGGCGGGCCAGATTTGGCCCCCCGGCCGCATGTTTGACACCTGTGCTCTACGGTATCAGACTGAACACCAGTGATCTCCAGAAACCTTTCTTTTTTTTATCTTCAGAGAGACCAGATGAACTTCAGAGAAGCCGATGCAGCAGTTGACAGTTTTTTAGTAAATAAAAAATCATTACCTTTCAGCGTACTATAATTCAACTGGTCTGAGAGGACGTGAGTCTCATGCATCTACTCCTTTCCTGTTTTCTCTACTCTGATGCAAGAAAATGGTGTTATGTTTTTTTTATATTTAGTATTTTGATTTGGATGGAGAAGACAGAGCTAGAGATGGAAGTGTCTATTATCAAATTCTGGCCTTTTTCCCCAATGATTTCAGCTCCTGTTTTGTTAAATAATACATTTCATAGCTAATTAACGTATGCAAAAACAAGTAGCTTTAATGTGAGATATGTTGTGGAAATGTTCAACTGATAACCCACACAAAGAGGAGGAGAGAAAGTTAGAGTTAAAATAAATAAATGCATTTATTGAGAAGTCAACCACAGAGAAACTCTGTAAGTGAAGTCTGATTAAACAAGAGAAAACTAAAGATTATATAGAACCAAATCCAACCCCCTCAAACTATGATGTCATTCCTTACGTACATCGTACCACCCCATACTACTCCTTCTCTACTCCGTGAAGAGGTCATGATGACCTCTTCACTCTAACCTTGCTTGGATCCTATCTGGAGTGCAGGCGCCATCCTCTATCTACACATTCAGACATTTAGGTGTTTGGGTTTTAACTCAAGGCAAGAACTCCGTTCCTGGGTTGGGGGTGTTACAGAGTGGTAAACATCACACATAATGAATAATGACTCAGCATTAAAAGAAGATGTACTAACAGTATAAAATATAAAGAGTATAACATAAAGAGTATAAAATATAAAAAGTAAATTTTTCCACCACAGATACAAAATGAAGATGATGTGCTGCTGTGATGTTTTGTTTTTTTGTTTTGTTTTTTTTACAACTGAGACCATTTTTGTTTGCAGTGCATTCTTAAAAAAAGAGTTATGTAACATTTATGAGTTAATGTGAACATAGCAGCCAAGACAGTCCATGTCTGTGTAAGCAGATGCATGTTAGTGTGCGTCTGATTGACATCTTATTTGTAGGTAATCACCATATTACCGGTGGTCTGTAGGAGAGGCACTGAAAAACAGCTTGGTTCAAATTGTGTGACAAATACCCACAGAGAACAGGGATCATCACATTATGATAAAACAGGTTATCACTCAGCGGGGACGTCATTCAACCTAATTAAAAGTGCATCTACGAGGGTTTGGTTAGATCCTGTGTGATTAAATTTAAAAGCAAATCAGCAAGTAATTTATAATTTATGAAAAGCTTTTCACAGTTTTCCTGCCAAATTAAATGAAACACGGACAATCAGTTTGAAAAAAAAACCAAAAAAAACAATTTTTGCTGTTATATCATTATGTTTGGAGTGTTTTAGGCCTTTATTGCAGTTAATACTGGCCATTTCTCAATATCTAGAACGCAGAGGACGGTCTTGCGAATTTGCGGCCTGATCACAATCCAGGGTACCAGGAAGGGTGCACATATAGAGAAAAAATAATAATGCTCTATCAAAAAATCTGACAGGACATTTTATTTGTCTGATATTTCTCTTTTAAAGTCCAAAATATTTTTGTATTATGGTGTCTACTAAAAATTTCACAGGCTTGTACCCCTGTCAAATCAGAAATTATTGTGTGTACGGACACTCCAGCCTAATAGCCTCCAGATTTAATGCCTACAAAGATATACAAATGTTTCAGCACTCAGGAGAATCATGCATTGTTTATTGCATAGATGCGCGCTGAAAAATTCCATATATTGACAGAAACAATAAAATTAGACCCACATATTTTGAATCTGGTGTGCGGACACTACTTGGTGTACGGACTCTTCCAGATTGGAATGGAAATCTGTCTGACCACATGGTGGCATCTGTGTTCGATCTGGAACTAAGTCTTCCTGGTACAGGAGGAAAGAAACATTTGTGAACAAGTTAGAACAGTATATCTATACGGCATATATGTGATATTACTGATGGAAGTATATTGGTGTACAGACACCACATGAATTTTGTTGAACAACGCACCATTGAAAACATGCGGTTCGATGTAAACATCCGTTTGACACATTGTTCCCAAATTTTCTGCAGCATACCAGGGAGCAGAGCAAAATCTGTCTAGTTGTGCATATTTAGTCCTAATAATACTGAAATAACAGGTTCCCATTCTATTATTACAATTAAAGGGCTGTAAAATAACATAACAAAATGGTTGACTGTCTTAATAGTGAAAATAAGAATTGATAATCAAACAGCTGTTCAACAAAAATGATCAAGAAATGAAAAAGCAATGGGATGTGTGTATTTTGGAATAAAAAAGACACAGGAGTTGAGTAGGAATTATTTATTGTGTTACAAAACATTATGTCCAATAATTTTGGTCTCTTAGAACAATAAAATTGTGCATGTTTTCATGCTCATTGGGTCGCCATTTTATCAGTTTTTATCTGATTTTCTTCAAATTTGGAGGATTGCAAGATCTAGTAATAAGATGAACAAAGAAACATTTTGGGAATGGTTTTAGGGGTATGTTTTTGCAATACTGATGAATAATGATGCAAATATACTGTACACCTTGATTGTGATCAGGCCATTGGTGAGTACAGTCTTGGTAAGAACGGTCCCAGAGAACGGACTTCCTAAGAACACAAGTCTCTGTAATTGGAACGGCTGGTGCTTGTGAACTTTCCTCTGTCTCTGCTGTATTTCTGTCGTCGCCTCCATAACATATTTCCCTCAAATTACCACAATAGTAGCTTTTCCATTGACCCTCAAATTGCGTGAATATAACTTGTGCATAAAAATTTACCTAATGGAAAAACAACAGTTTTGCCAAAACTCTGATTTTTTGATTAAAAAATTTGCACTGGAAAGAGGTGCTTTTCTGGGCGTAACGGAAATAGGATATCATGCAAAACTGCAATGGAAAGACCTTTTTTTGCAACTAGTGTCACATGAATTAAAAAAAAAAAAACGGATGTCGACGGACGTTACAACAAGCAAAGAAAAAGAGTTTTAAAAGAAACATGGCGCAGTATGTGTGGACACACTAGGAAACCCAATAATTTTTAAATGTAGTACAGAATAGAGGGGTAATATATAATAACTAGAAAAGCACTCGGAGAGCACAGACCTCCGCCAAGGCAGATCAGCCAATAATACAAACCAAGATCCAACTAGAGCTGCACTGAGCTTATTTTCTAGTCGTGTGGAATGGCAAGACATACAGTATTTGTTGTTTTGAGGTGCACAGTTGTCCCTTTCAGTCAACCGATTCATTCTGATGACACACTAATGATAATGTGCCAGCACATCAGTGAATTCTCCAAAACCATAATCACATTCACTTCTGTCAGAGCTCAACCACTTTTTTTTTTTTTTTAAAGTTCATGCCTTAGTTTTGTTGAGATTTAAAAAAAAAAAAAAAAAAAAAAAATATATATATATATATATGTATTTGCAACAAAAGAACACAAGCATCAACCTGGCATAGCAGATAGAACAAAGAGCCAGTATCCTCAGCCTTTTTTTTTTTTTTTTTTTTTTTTTTTTTTTTACAGATGGTGTGTAGGGAGTAAAAACAAACAATTTCAACTGTGAGGCAACTGGTAACAAGGAAGGCTCAAAATGTAGACCTGGAGCAAGGCTATAAATGTAATAGTGATATACGGAGCCAGATTGGAAGCTTAAATTAGATGTTTTATTTTAGCTTTAGTGGTTATCATGTATCTTTCAGGCGTACAAGCTGACAGGTTATTTTACAGCCTGAAGAAAATCACACTGGTACTGCGTTAACGACGGATTTTTTTATCATGGTGCAAAAAAACATTAACACCAGTCAACAAAGAATTTGCTATCCATAGATAAATATCGGATTTTTCCTGAAATTAGGCCCTTTTTTTTTTTTTTTTTGTAATTTTATGGCCATTATCAACAAAGGACAGGTAATTAACAGTACAGAACAAGATTGACTTGAGAGTAGCTTTCACCTTATATAAATATATGTATAAGATTTCATCTTACTATAAGACAAGGTTCTAATAGTTTTGGATTTTTCATTATAGTTTAGTTTTATTTAGTTTTGACTTTTTTTTCTCTAACTCAGTTAGTTTTAATTAGTTTTTAGAGCAAGTTTGCTAGTTTTTATTAGTTTTCGTTATTTTCTAAATGCTTAGTTTTAGTTTTTTTTATATCTTTTATTTTCTTCTCTGTCATATTCAAATAAATCCCAGACAGGACTCTGCTGCTTTCTCCCAACTTTAGTCTCCATGTTTCCAGGTAGAATTAGGACCAGAAGACGACTAAATGACAAATGACGAGAAGTGATGGACCGTTAAATATCATATGGTGCCAGCAGCTAAAATTGCTTGAGGGAAATAAATCGATTTTATATCAATCCGACATTGACAAAGACGAAAACGAAGGGAATCCAGAATTTTTATACTTTTTAGTTAGTTTTGTAAACACACAATACAATTTCAGTTAGTTATTTTTTTCTTTTAATTATAGTTTTTATTTATTTCAGTTAATGAAAATGTTTTTACAATTCGAGTTTTCGTCATTTTGTTAGTTTTCATTAACGATAATAACCTTGCAAGAAGGAAAAAACAAAACAAAACAAGTGTTCAGAGAACACAAACCTCCGCCAAGCACCCCAAACAGTGTGCATGTGTGGATCGACTATTTCTTTTTAAGTTAAACAGTTTCCAGGTTGTTCCATACAGCAGAAAAAGTTGAAGCTTGGTACCAGTCGTGTGTGTTAAATTATATTCAATTCCAATCAATATTTGTTGAGTTATAATAAAAAAATGTGTCGTAAATGTGATTTTCAATGTTAAATGTAAATGTCCACAGAGTCCACATCCCACAGTGGATGTGGACAATTTTGTGCCAGATACAAGATATTGTTCTAAGCTACAGGTGGATCAAATTGGAGGCTAATCGGAGTCATTTTGAGTTTTTTTTATGAATTTTCAAAAGTTGCTCAGTGATGACAGATAGGAAAAGTGTAGATTGTTTGATCTTGTTGTGACCTTGAACTTTGGCCTACTTGGCCCAAAATTTAATGGGTTCATCCCAGGGCCTAGGCCTATCTGTGGGGATGATTTGGTAAAGATGGTTGGAATAGTTTTCCCATAAAGTTGCTAACAAACAAACAAACAAACACGCTGGAGGGGGGTTTATGTTCACAAAACTAAAAATCCTGATGTTCTGAATAAATTCTGATTGAATGAGTGACGTCTGTGACATGCATTCAAAACAATGAACCAATGACCTAAAAATGTTCCGTTAGAAATATATGGAAATCCATGGATATTTATTCATAACAGAATGTGCATTAAAAAGAATAATTAATTGACACAAGCATTAGTATTAGTAAGTGTATTCATGTATGTATTCATTTACACATGTATTAGTATAAGTTTAAAAGGCAAATCTTGATTTTTCTTGTAGCCTACATTAACACAGCAGTTTCTTTTGTCTTTGAGAGTCGCCTGTTCTTGAATGCTATATTCATCTTTCCATGTTAAGCAATTGTATGCTTTCCCAGCACAATTACCAAGCCATGACAGCCCATTTCAGCTTTGTCTAACTCCTCACTTACCGTTCCAAATATATCCATTACCATGCAGATTGGTCCATTATCCTCTGCAATAGGACACTTATTTTCAAGTGAGATGTTGTGATTTTGTGTATCAATGTGGGCAGCTGTGAAACTTTCGGTCAACAATGTCTCTGTTGCTTCTAACCAGACAATCCATTCCAATTTTATTTCAATTAACACCCAAATATCCTCCTAGATTTTCTGTAATTTCAGAGTAATAATGATAATGTGACTTTACAAGACCTTGATACAGCTTTCAAGTGAGCACTAACTGACCTCCGCTTTGTCTTTCAAGCTCCCGCGTCTGACAAATAGCCATTTCAGCGATCGTAGTATGTGGTCTCAACGCCACAGTGAATATTAGTGTCCTATTTTCACCCTAGTACCACCTTAAACTATCGGTGTCCCTCCTCTAGGCATTGTCCCCTGATCCCAGTCGTGACAGACCTGCCAAACCACAGCTACTTCTGATCCCCCAGGCTGACAAGCCAATCCATCTTCACCTGCGGACTAACTTTACTCCGTTTGTCATCAGCACACGCCCTCTCTCAAGGAGAACTAAAATAGATATGCTAAAACATTCACTGCTTCCACAATGATCATGACATTCAGTAATGTGTCCTTAAATAACTTTACTTTCTTACACCTACTGGATTTTTTTTTTCTGTTTTTGACTAATAATAATTATGTCACAATGGGTACGGTCACATGATGTTTTTTAAATCCGATTTATTTTTCCAGAAGAAATTTATTCGGAACTAAAGTATTTTCTCTTCTGTTTCCATGGAAATGTTAAACCTGAATAAAGGTTTCCATGAGGTATTAATGAGGTAGATCAGTGAGCTAAAGGGTTTGCGCTGCAGTGCTCATGTTGCTTTGTTCTGGCAGCCCTTCTGTTAGCTTAGCTTAGCATAGTCACTGCATTTCCATGGTCACACGTAGCCAGTTTTTTAAAGATGATTTGTTGTCTTTTGTAGTGATTTTGTGAAATCCAATTCTCCCGAATTATTTCTTTAGATCTGCGACTTACTGCACTCATACAATCTTGGGACTGTTGTGTTGACGGAAGTTGGAAAATTTTTTTGTTGGAAGGGATGCATGCGCTAAATTAGCTTTGCTTTAGTGTTTTAGCTTTGCATTAGTTTATTTGCCCAGATTTTATTAGTGCAGTAAGTCACATGACCATGAATTGAGCCTCAGTTTGTGATCATATTGGCCCCAGCGGACTAAAGGAATGATTAGGGAGAACTGAATTTACCAAAATCACTCATAAAATACTACAAATCACCTATAAAAGCCTGGCTATGTCTGACCATAGGAATGAAGCCATTATGCTAAGCTAGGCTAAGCTAAGCTAACGGAAGGGCTGCGAGAACAAGGCAGTCGGTGCACTGCAGTGCAACTGATTTGCCCACTTATCAAACTCATTAGTGCATGACAAATGAATAAAAACAAGTGGTGAACTCTTCCTTCAGGGTTTTCCAGGCTGGTAGATCCCATCAGAATAGCCCACTGGAACAGTTTGGGTTGACTAGACTGCATTGCATATTCTTCCGCCAGCGCAGAATGTGTGCGTCATCACAACAGGACAAGACAACGAGCATGTGCAGAGTGGAAGAAATAAAGTCCAAACGGAATAAAGGGTTTACATTTAGACCGGATTCAAAAGTGGGTTAAACCAGTGACTTTAATCGGGTTTAAATTTAATACGAACTTTTCTTTTTCAACTGGAATAAGGTGTTTCTGAAATAGGATCTAACCCAGTGATTTTCAACCTTGGGGTCGGGACCCCACGTGGGGTCACCTGGAATTCAAATGGGGTCACCTGAAATTTCTACTAACTGATAAAAAAATTTAAACTTACTAATAAAAATTTACATTATATAGCCTAAATGTTGCCTAAAATTAACATTTATTTGCAACATATTATAGCAAACTATTACACAATCAAAAACAAATTAATTTTAGCCAAAAAAAAATGTCTCTGTTTTGAATGTCTGGGGTGACCAGAAATTTCTAATAATTTATAAAAAAAACAAATTAAAACTTACTAATAAAAAATTACTTTATATAGTCTAAATGTTGCCTAAAATTAACGTTTATTTGCAACATAGTATAGCAAACTATTACATGATCAAAAACAAATTAATTTTAGTAAAAAAAAATTAAAAAATTTGGGATGTTAAAATGGGGTCACGAGCCAAAAAAGGTTGGGAACCACTGATCTAACCTTTAATCAGATTAAATCAGGAATTAAAGTTGTCATGTAAGTGCACAGAATATGTTTAATCAGATGACATAAGGACTCACATCTTTTAATTTGTTGCTATTACACATGACAGAACATATCAGTGTAATGCTAGCACTGTAATAATTTAATTCTGTACAGTATATTTAGAGGGCAAACAGTTCGGTCCTGAATGTTCACACACTACCACGCAGCCAATAAGCGGTGTCAGGTTTGCAGCACTAACAGGATTAAGCACCAAGACTTTATGTCTTCTACACCCGCTGCCAGGCACAGGCCTGGAAATAATGGGATCAGTTTTGAAGCAGTTCATCATGCAGGAAACCACCTCTTCCCATGCACATTAGCTTAGTTTGAGGGGCCCGACAACATGGAAGTACCCTGCAATGAGCCCATAAAGTATACGGAAGTGTTCACGGACATCATGGGAAAATACACATAAAAACATACATTGTGCAAAGCAGAATATTTAATGCTTGGTAGTGTCAATTTATATAACAAGACTAATGGGAAAAAAGGGCAGGGGTTCATAAAAAGAGTGCCAGTTAGTCAGCCATGTTCTGTTAACGACAGCATTAAATGATCACAGTTCATAAAGTCTTTATTAATTGAACCTGTCTTCTAATCAGAGGGTCTATGCTTCAAGCTTGTCATCATCTGTAACTTAAAAGCCTGTCCAAGCGATCATGAAGGTGACATAAAACAGAATGGAACAGACTAAAAGCAAAAAGAGTCAGTGCATAGATTATTTAGAACAGTGCTGCGTGGGGAAAAATAATATGCATATTACTCTAAAACCATAATGTAAAGCAGGGGTGTCAAACCCTTGCACAGTCCACTTTGTCTTATCACTGATGTTTGTATTTTATTTTTCTTATACAGTCCCTTTTGCTGCTAAATTGAACTGAGCTGCTGAATTGATTTTCATTGTTCCTGTGACAGTGACAATAAAGATCTATTCTATTCTATTCTATTCTATTCTATTCTATTCTATTCTAAATGCCAAACTATTTTACTTTATTTTTTATAATTAGGTCCTCTTAAATCTCCCTTATCATTAGACATTAAACCTTTAAAGGCTCTAACACTAAAAACAAAAAACTTTAATGTCAGACTCAGTGTACTAATAGTGATGGGACTTGTGGTTCTTTGAAGAGAGCCGTTCAATCAGGAGCCATTCACTGAAAAGAGTCGTTCAAAAGACTGGCTCTTTTATGTTTTTTACATTATTTTGAAACACCAATGTTTTAATGACTAAATAGGCTACATGTGATGATTGACATTACATTTTAAAGGTGTTTAATTGGCGCGGCAGTAAATATTATCTTACCGTAAAAAAGAATAGTTAGTTCAAATGTTTGGGCTAAATACAGGGTGACACAAAAAAACGGGAACTTTTTAACAATCCAATAAAACCAAGAGTGATGGAAGAAAAATATTTTATTCATAGTAATTGAAACCTTAAAACATGTCATTTAAGAAACAATGATGGAATTTTCATTTTTTTTAAATTACAGGGTGACCCAAAAAAATGGGAATTTTTGAAGTGCGTATTGGCAGACATGAGCAAGTGGCAGCACTGCGAGACAGTGACCTTGAGCAAGTAAACACACCCCCATTTTAGTAACCATTGGCGGCTGTGCGAGAATTGTTCGGTAACCGTGTGATCTCAAGATTCGGTAACATTCCCTGGCCCCCTAGATCGCCAGATTTGTCCGTTTGTGATTTTTTCTTGTGGGGCTATCTCAAGAGTAAAGTGTACACGACTCGACCAAGAACTGTGGATGAGTTAAAACAGAGAATTCAGGATGAAATTCACAGTATCCCAGCTGAGATGTTGCAGCGGTCAATGAGGAATCTCAACAGCAGATTTCAAGAACGTATTCGCACAGGAGGACGCCATCTGCAGGAAGTAATTTTTAAAAAATGAAAATTCCATCATCGTTTCTTAAATGGCATGTTTTAAGGTTTCAGTTACTATGAATAAAATATTTTTTTTCCAACACTCTTGGTTTTATTGGATTGTTAAAAACTTCCCGTTTTTTTGTGTCACCCTGTACATGACATGAGAGGTGACATTGGGCAAATGACGGAATTTGACCAAAAACATCACAGTACATTATGTGGACTAGTCTGTAGCCTAAAAATGAAGAAGAAAATAAAACATTTTCTTATGAAATAACATTTTTCTTTGGCTTATTACTCACAGGTGCTCACTCACTCACTCTCAAACTTTTCTCCAGTTTCGACCAGTCTTCCAGCTCCGCCTCCTCCAGTATGCTCACCTCACGCTTCAAACTGTTGTTTTTTTGCGAACTTCTTGCCATGAGACATGCCCAGTGTGCAAGCACTTTTTTTTCTGCTGGAACATTCTCCTCCTGCCCAATGCCTCCCCAGTGACGCTAAATTGACAGACAATCGGACACTCCCTCCTTAAAAAAAAAAAATTTAAAAAAAAATGAACGGCTCTTTACAAAGACTCGGTTCCCATCGTTCATTTCAAAGAGCCGCTCAAAAGATTCGATTCATTCATGAACATCACATCACGAGTACTTAATGTTTCTCAGTGCTAATGCGACCATAAATGTACATACTGTTTAGTCAATAAGACAAGAAACGTATACTTTCATTGCCTCTAGTCCTATAACACAGGTGTCAAACATGCGGCTCGGGGGCCAAAACCGGCCTGCCAAAGGTTCTAGTGCGGCCCACGGGATGAATTTGCAAAAATTACACTTCCGATATTAACAATCAAGGGTGTCAAACTCGTTTTAGTTCAGGTTCCACATACAGGACAATGTGATCTCAACTAAAATAATAGCATAATAATCTATAAATAATGACTCCAAATTTTCTTAGTTTATTGTGAGAAACATAATATTACATTACATCTACGAATAATAACAACTCCATATTTTTTTCTTTGTTTTAGTGTAAAAACTTACATCAAATTCTGAAAATATTAACATTTACAAACTATCCTTTAACAATAAAATGTGAAAAACCTGAAATGTTGGAAGTAAAATTTTAACATTATACTTCCTGTTATTAAATAGTTTGTGCCTTTGTAGATCCAATCCATAATATATATGTATAAATGGTAAGTTGAAGTGTAATATTGTTAAAATTGCACTTATTTTTCCTCAAGAAATCTCAGGGTTGTTTTTTTTTTTTGTTGTTTTTTTAGGCTATTCACATCATTTCTGTTTGGATAGTTTGTAAATGTAAGTATGTTCATGATTTCATTTTGACTGCACTAAAACAAAGACAAAAAATTAGAGTCGTCATTATTTACAAGTTATTCTGTTATTATTTTACTGGTTTGGCCCACTTGAGATCAGTTTGGGCTGAATGTGGCCCCTGGACTAAAATGAGTTTGACACCCCTGATGTAAAGTAACAGAAAAACGTATCATATAAATAGAAATTACACTATATCAAGCCAAAGGAAAAGAAGGTGTTTGCAGTCAGTTTATTCATGTATATATTTGACTTTTTATCATTTTACATTTGAGAGAGAGAAAGAAAAAAGCTATGAAAAGTATTACACTGTTATTTTGACCCTCTTGATACTTCTCTAACCTCAATGGGGTTTTTTTTTAACTAAATGTAATTATGCTACACTTAACCATGGTAGTGTTGTGGCCTAAATGGAACACTGATCTACATTTTAATTTAATCGGTGATATTTCGCAGCATTTATCCTGCCTGCGGTCGTTTTGCTGATTTAACACTATGTTGTATCAGAGAGCAGTGACAGCTGACAGAGGGGTGGTTCAGGCAGGAGGAGCGGCTGTTATTTGTGGAATTATGACGTTGATGAAGGTGCTGAACGGTAACTTCATGCTGAGAACACCTTCTTATATTTGCATGATTTACACTATTCACACCGTTACATGGATGTTTACACTGTTTACAATATTACATTTGCACATTTTTAGGCTATTTGTTATGTTCTTAACTCTACCCTTTCATACAGTATATCTCTAATTTGCACATATTTAGATTGCATACTATTTTATAACTGATATTTTTCTAATATACGTCTGTATCTTATTGTGTTGTTACTTAGATGTAAGCGTACTGTCGCTGGCAAAGACCACCTGCAATTAACCCTATAATGCCAAACGTATCATATTTGATACATAATAATAATAATAATAATAATAATAATGGATTAGATTTATATAGCTTTTCTATGAATGCATACAGAGGATCCATTATTCATTCCCTCTCACATCCTCCCTCTGGTGGTGGTAAACTACATCTGTATCCACAGCTGTCCTGGGGCAGACTGATGGAAGCATGGCTGCCCATCTGTGCCTATGGCCCCTCCCACCACCACCAAACATTCATACGCATTCATACACCAGTGTGAGTAGCAGCACTGGAGGCAAGGAGGGTGAAGTGTCTTGCCCAAGGACACAACAGCATATGGACAGAGCAAGATTTGAACCGCCAACCCTTCGGTTATTAGATGACCTGCTCTACCATCTGAGCCATGGCCCTAAAGAGTTCTGAAGCCCTCATTTTAATCAGTGTGATTTTTTTTTTTCTTGAAAAACCTAATGCATACAATTAGATACATGCAATACACTGATAATCCACCAGGGGGAGGAATTCGTTCACCAGAGGCCTTTCTAGTGATACTACAAGATTGTTAAGAGGCTGAATTTTGCCAATTTTGAAAAGGAATTTCCAATTTGTTAGACATATTTGTGTTAAATTGTTTTTGTTTGTTCAAAAATAATAATATTTGAGCATTGAGACCCGATGTATCAAATATGATACAAAATTGTCACTCATACATGGAAATTGATGTTTGAAAAAAATTTTTTTGGGATTGTTCAGAAGGACCAATAAAGGCTCCACTTTCAAAGAAGTGGAATTTCCTGTCAGTGATTTAATGGTTCAGGCTTTACAGCAGGGGTGTCAAACATGCGTCCCGGGGGCCATAACCGGCCCGCCAAAGGATCCAATCCGGCCCCTGGGATGAATTTGTGAAATGAAAAAATTATAATGAAGACATTAACAATCAAGGATGTGAAAATCATCTCAGGTCAATTCAATCTGAAGTGGGTCAAACCAGTAAAATACAATCGTAACAACTTATAAATAATGAAAAGCGACAAATTTTTGTCTTTTTTTTGTGTAAAAAAAGGAAAATTACACAAAAATGTTTATATTTACAGACTATCCTTTTACAAAAAATGTGAATAACCTGAGCAGATATGAACATCCTGAAATTTCTTAAGAGAAGTATGTGGAATTGGACCAATATTCTGCCTGTTACTAAATGTTTTGTGTATTTGTACATCCACTGTGATCTGTAAGTGGTGATGCACATGTATAAATGATAAACTAAGGTGTAATATTGTTAAAACTGCACTGATTTTTCTTAAGAATTTTCAGGTTGTTCATATTTGTTCATGTTATGTTCAAGTACAGTTCGTAGATGTAAACATTTTCATTACGGACTTTTACTTTTTTCACTCAAAAACATGGAGAAAACTTTGGAGTCGACATTATTCATAAGTTCTTATTTTATTATTTACATTATTTTACTGGTCTGGCCCACTTTAGATCATATTAGGCTGAATGTGGAACTGAACTAAAATGAGTTTGACATCCCTGCTTTACAGGGTTAACGCATTAAAACATTAAAGCCTATTCTATTCTATTCTTGGAATAATGCTACCTTTTTTGCTCGTCATCACAAAGAACTCAAAAGAAATCATCTAAGACCTGTTTATTTTCTTTCTCCTTCATACAAATTTCAAAGAACTTTTGAAGCAACCTCATTGATCTGTACAAATAAGAGTACACAAATAAACGCCACACAGACATATATGTTATGTTGTTTGAGTCACGCAACAGTGATGGCTGGTGATGACTAAGGGGAGATGAAGAAAAGATTTTACAGGCATTGGCAGGTGGTAATTTCAGTCCTGCAGATTGCAGCAATGACATGCACCATTCCCTCAAGTCACATGGTTAAATCAATGAAACAGCTCCCTTTAGGCCAGTCAGTACACTTTTGAAGTTCTACAACATCCCCTGGCGGGTGGCACCATCATCATCTAGCGGGGTTGCAATCACTTCTTTAGTACACAAGGCTTGTGTATACTTTGTACTTGAATTGTCTTATTGATTTTATCATGGAAAAAATTGCTCAGTATTTCTTTCTATACCAGAGAGAATACACAGTCTGATAGATCATATAAAAACAGATAAGGCTGTTAGAGTGGAGGACCTAGATGGAAGAAAGGGTTTAACTCTTTCATGCATCAATTATGAGAACCTTCATCAATATTTTTTTCTTAAGTGATTTTTTTCCCCTCTTTAGGCATGAAAAAAATGCAACTGCATTTTTTTTTTACAACCCTGTTTTTCATGGAGTTACAAAACTGTCCACTCAGTTGGACACCATGCATTTAATTTTTGAAGCGAAGATACATGTATTTAAAACCCATCAATCAGAAAGTGATATAATGTGTGAAAAATATGAAATAAAAACATTTTTAATGCCGCTAATGCCATTATCTCACATTTTAGCATACTCTAATACTAGTTGTTACTCAATTTATGGAGATAATATGAAAAAAAAAAATCAAAAACAACAACTTTTTGTCCAAGAAAACTGCCTAATAATTAGCAATTGATTTACACTCAGACATGTTACTGCAGATTAGGTTTATCTAGAATACAAAGTTATAGTAATGGTATGAATTGGAGTGTTTGGGATGGTGTGTAAGTGTCCACTGTGTTGGCTGATATGGAACTAAAACAACAAAATCCATGAATATACAAGAGAACAGCTGGAGAAGAACTGTCCACTGGAGTGACCACTGTGCATGAAAGGGTTAAAAGCAAAATTAAAAATAACATTAAAAGAAAGCACGAAATTCACAGTGAATATTCGCCAATGATCAAATGTCCACTTGTCCTCTACATCATCTCACAGTATTTGTCTGTGTTATTCTTCAATCTTAAGATAAACATGGGGAAATCATTCCTAGGGCACACTGATTAGCCTTGGGGGGACGGTAATGAAATGCAGTACCTGCTCAAGAGAGCAGCACTTTTATGGGCCTATTATACATAAAAGGAGCTGAGGGCTCTTAGAAGCCCTCCTACAAAGCAAGAATCATTGCCACACATCTCCAGCGCCTTTTCTCCCATTCAGGTTCTATTAACTGCTGCTTATTTTGCTCTAGTTCTCCTGAAACAAAATAGAGGATATTCCAGACTGGTAGTGGAGTGGATAATGTTTTTTTCTTAAGTTGACTTATCTTTAACTTAAGAAAAATACATTTGCATGAATTATATTGACCTTTATCTGCTCTTTATTTCACAATGCAAACAATGGAAAAGTGTACTAATACAGAGAGTAGCACTTTACTTAAATGTTATCTAAGGTAGGATTCAAGTACAGACAGTAAATGGAAGAAGGGAGAAGTCACATCCACTCCACTTATTACCTCCACCAAGGACGGCCGAGGTTAGGTTTTCATCGGAGTTTGTCTGTTTGTTTGTTTGTCTGTTAGTAAGATAACTCAAAAAGTTATGGACGGATCTGAACAAATTTTTCAGGAAATGTTGATACTGACACAAGGAACAAATGATTACATTTTGGTGGTGATCGGGGGGGACTGATCTGCCTTGGAGGAGGTCTGCGCTCTCCGAGTGCTTTTCTTGTAGTTGACAATGCAATTGAAACATAGCATATGAAATTACATTTAAAAAAAAAAAAAAAAACAGACTTTCTTTTTATTTGAGCTTTTTAACTTTTAACAGAATTACCTGGAGTACAAAAGAGTAGTAAAACTGTAGCCATAATAGATTAGATTAGATTAGATTAGATTAGAGATTAGATTGGATTAGATTAGATTCAATTAGATTAGATTAGATTAGATTAAATTAGATGAGATTAGATTGGATTAGATTACATTCAATTAGATTAGATTAGATTAGATTAGATTAGATTAGATTAGATTAGGATTAGATTCAAATAGAATAGAATAGAATAGAATAGAATAGAATAGAATAAATTAGATTAGATTGGATTAGATTAAATTAGATTAGAATAGATTAGATTGGATTAGATTCAATTAGATTACATTACATTAGAACAGATTAGATTAGATTACAATTGGATTAGATTCAATTAGAATAGAATAGAATAGATCAGATTCAATTCGATTCGATTCGATTCGATTCGATCAGATAGAACTTTATTGATCCTTTGGGCAGAGCCCTCATTGAGGAGGTATACAGTATATCAAAGTTTCAAATGTATTTAGTGAAAGGTTGATGGTAGACTTTGGACTGCATTTATGACAGGAAAGACACCTGATATTAACCCATAAAGACCCTGTGCTACTTTTATGGTCAGTCTCAAATGTATTGTCCTCTCTATTGTAATCTTTCTTAAGTGATTTATCATCATTAATTCTATTATCTTCTGTATTTTACATTTTTCAGTGAAAATCAGGGATTTTACTGTGTTTAATTCACTGATCATGTAGATGATCATAAAAAGCTCAAATTAAAGTTGAGGGTCATTATATCAAAAACAAAGAAAATTGAAGAAAAAGTGACTATTTCAGTAAAATATATTATTAACTGAACTTAAACCAAGTGTGTCCATCCACTGTTCTTTATCCAACTCCAGTGGTTTTACTGGTGAATCAATGTTGTAGAAGATGACGGTGTTTCCATGTTCACTACGAAGCCTCTGAACGTCCAAATGGGTCATATCTGACGACCAACTATATTTTACACCTATTATTTACATGCATTGATAGGATTAGTGGATCAACAGTTATTAAATGTTTTAGACCAGTAGATGATTTTGGTCACAGGTGGATGTTTGAGTCTTTATGGATAAGAAACTAATATTGACAACAAAAAAAGTGCATGGAGAAATGATGTTTTTGTAAGGAAACCCATAATCCATGCTTGTGGTGGTAGTAAATAATGCTTGTGGTGGTAGTATGAGTACTTGCTGAAAAAGTGAGTTTTCATTCAGTGATGGGCCGTCTGTAGTGACACTGTAGCCCTTGCTCTGGGGATAAGATGTCATTAGAGAGCTAGGACACGGAGGAACTGCAGCCAGGTGGTCAAAGGTTAGCACAAGGATAGAGGAGCAACACACACTGAAGATGCGTGGTGCAGCCCTGAGTAAGGCCAAGGTGGGGTGTATTGCTCCCTAGGGTCCAGGGGGAAAACAGGAGGAACGAGGACTGCATCAATTTGAGAAGGCCGGAGACAAGGGCATGAATCGCATGAGGCAAAAAGAGGTGGAGGTGGAGGGAGAGCATGCAGAATCTCAAGCATAGAATGAGTCACTGTAACCCAGCAGCAGTCATTTCAGCCTAAATGTTTAATTTCAGTAAGATAGTGCATGGGGGGGGGGGGGGGTTGTTTGGTTTATCGGCGCAGCTTTGGGGGGGGGGGGGGGGGGGTGAGGTGAGGAGACTAAGGTCATGTGGAAAATGGGAACGACGGTAGGACAAATTAGTAATCTTTTGTGTCTAATTACAAAAAGCAGCCATCTGTTTACTTTTTCATAATGTGGTGGGCTCTGTTGCAGAAAGGCAGTGTAGGTCTAAAGCAGTTCATTATATGCAGAAGAAAGCATGCAATGATTAGTTCTGTCCTGGTTCCAAGCAGGAGTTTGGCAGCAGATCTGGATAAGTTTTATGTTTAATGCTAAGGGTGGTCCTGGTGCACCCACATCAGCAGCAGTTTCTTCTGGATGTGACAAAATTGTTAATTAATCTCCAGTATCATATAATTAACATGTTGTAGCCGCACTTGAGTTAACCGTACGTTTTTTAAGGAAGAACACACAGGCCCAGATGGTAAGTGCTTTGAGGTTTCAGTGGATCTGAAAGGATTCTTGATTATGCTTTTAAAAGCGTCTCAGTTTTGGGATTGTAGAGCCCAGGAGTCTTATTTGATGGTTTTACATTAGTGAGCAACTAATCACTAGTTTGAAGAAGTTTAAATTTTGCAGCTGTTGGATGTACCTATGTCCATCGATAACGGTCAACTTTAAAACAAAATCATCCATGAGAGGTAAAGATTTATAGTTTCGAGGTAATCAGCGTTTGGGTTTGCATGTGAAAAGAGGCAGACTCAAAATAGAAAGTCAATCATCTGGGACGTCTTCTAAATTTTGTCACTGAGTTCAAGTAAAGTTATCCAGATTACAATATACCAACTAACAGAGGTTGCAAAAGTATTCACATTCTGTACTAAAGTAGAAGTAGTAGTAGTAATAATAATAATAATAATAATAATAATAATAATAATAATAACAACAACAACAACAACAACAACAACAACAACAACAACAACAATAATAATAATAATAATAATAATAATGGAACCGGACACTTTTCATAATTTTTTTTTTTTTTTCATTTACATTTACACTCAACTAGACATAACAACAATTTTCATTTACCCTTCTGTCGAACATCTGGTCATCAATTTAATATTTTATTTAGAGGTCCTAAATTGTGGAACAATCTAGACATGTCTCTAAAGTCTATATTGTCATTTATATCTTTCAAAAACTCACTGAAAAAACATCTCCTGTCCTGACTTTTTAAGTGTTTTCTATATTGTTATTTGTTGTTTAATTATTGTTTTCTTATGTTTGTACATTCTATTTTTTATTTATAGTAGATGAATGGGAGTGGAACTCTTTACAAGCTCTTTGGGCTTTGTTCCCTCCCTGCACCGTTTTTTATTGTGCTAAATAAATAAATACAAATACAAAATAATAATAATAATAATAATAATAATAATAATAATAATAATAATAATAATAATAATACATCAGTTTTATACAGTGCTTTCGTAAGTACTCAAATACTGTGTGGGCAACAAATGTCATACCCCCTCAAATACAAGTTTCCGAAGGTAGGGGAAAGGAAATGAAGTGCACAACAACAGGAGGTGGGCGGAGTCAAACCGGTTCCACGTAGTAGAAATGTGGCAATAGAGGAATTAGTAAAGTGTCTTTAGTTTCACTTTCACTGTACGCCCCCCCTCCCCCCAAACCAGGCCCGGTGTCATCTGTTATTATTTGTCCATACTGTATATGTTATATTTTCTGTGCAGATGGAAATATAAAAGACAGTTAATGCAAACACACCTGTTTGTACTCTTTTATTCCCTCACCCAATGAGAATCAATAAGAGAATCGGATCGATAAGCAAAATCGATTATGGAATTGGAATCATTAAATTCTTATCGAATCCCATCCCTTGTACTGAGGTCCGGATTGAGGATGAATTGAGGTCCATGAGCGAAGGGGTCCGGCACATTGTCCATCCGTCCATCTGTTTGTATGTGCAAAAACTTTGGTGTAGACTGAAGGCCGAGGGTTTTCAAGTGCACACGTTATGTTTTTTAATGAAAAGATGCAGAGTTAGCTCATATCAACATATCAAGCTACAAAACTGAAAGTATAATCCAGAAGTCTAAAAAGTACTCAACTGGAAAAAGAAGGCAATTACAGGTTTCATTCACTAGTGTCCATAAAGTAAATAACACACAAATCCATATCTACCTACACAGTGTCAGTGTGTCTGTTTCAGCTGTTTTAGTGTTTCTGACAGACCTGTTGGCAAACATGTCACTTTCTTAGTAACATTTAGCTGTGACTGAGGTACGGCCTTTCCCTCTCTGTTCTGTTCTGAGCTCTGCCTGGTGAATTGTTGATATTTTATTGGCAGAGACACAGGTAGACGGTTGCTATGAGTGTTGCTAAGAGATGTGATAACACAGCGTTGTTGCACCAAAGTGTCACACACACCCATGCGCTAGAGACACTGGTGTGAATGAGAGCTGCTCCTGATGCAGTCCCTCCACTCATTCATGTTCGCTATATTACTGACGGTCAAGTTGACCATAAAACACCCTGAGACCCCCGGGAACTGTCCCAGTGCACCACAGACTGCCTGTCAATGGATGGATATAGTGAAACTATGGTTAATATGATTTTATTATGCAGCATGGTTTGTTGTCAGTAAAGTGGTTAGTACAGGCTCTTAGAAATCTCTTATTAACCCTATAACGCCAAACATATCATATTTGATGCATGAGTTTTGAGGCCCTCTACATGATCACATTAGTGTGATATTTTTTTCTTGAAAAACCTGATGTAAACAATTAGATACATGTAATACACACTAAACAGCTGATGTACCGCTGACTACTGTTACAGCAGGAACGAACTAAACTGTGAATATTTCTGTGATATTCATACCATGGGTTTGTTTGACAATCGGATCCACTGCGACCATTGTGGTCCTTTAGTTTCTTTGAATCCTGCATACGTTTCTTTGGCTTTTCTCGTATTTCTTTAGGCGTGTGTCTTACATTTGGCTCAGACAGCTTTTACTTGAACCTCGCTTGTTTCGTGTCGGTGATTCAAAGTCCGTCTGAATTTCCTCTTCAACGCTCAAAAGAGCCTGGACCTCATCATCAGTCCACTTCTCATAGCTTCTCTTTTGGTCCATTTTCCGAATTATGAAAATACAAAGCTTGTGGAAATCAAATTAAATTGCGTGGGTGAACGGAATGGGGAAATGCTGCAGGTCTAGTCCACCACTCAGTGTTCTCCAGCACACAGCCTCACCCCTAAGAGTTCCTGGTAATCTGGAAAGTACTACCTCCCTACCAGGAACTTCTTCAGGGTAAATTCGGGGCCGGGGGAAAGTCATTTACCCGGGTAATTTTTGGTGCAAACACACCAGGCGCTTTGAAAGTTCAGGTAATGCACAAAGTTCCTGCAAAAGTTCCTGCAGTGGAAAAGGGCCTATTAATAAGGAAGGAGGCATAACTTTGCTAATTTTGAAAAGGAATGACCAACTTGTCAGACATGTTTGTGTTATATATTTTTGTTCAAAAATAATATTTGAGCACTGAGACCCAATGTATCAAATATGATACAAAACTGAAACTCATACATGGAAATTGATAATTGGAAAAGAATGTTTTTGGTTGTTCAGAAGGACCAATAAAGGCTCCAGTTTCAAAGAACTGGAATTTTTTTGTCAATGATTTAATGGTTCAGGCTTTACAGGGTTAAATGTGTAAATGAACTGCATAAAATCTGTGTATTGCGTCAAGGCTTTTGACTGTGTCAGGAACCTCTATTTCAACAAAATAGTTTGGGGTTTTTTCCACTAAATTATGAAATGCTCTGGTTGAAATTATGACCTTTGTGCTGTTAGGGTCAGTTTCAACCCAGTTATAAAAATAAGATTATAAAGCAGTAATTAGAGCCAAAACTGAAATCATCCAACACACTGACAGTCAGCTCCTCTCCCAGTCAGGTGAGCTTTTGGGGATTCTCATTTTGGGTTGTTATTCAGTATCTGCACAAAACAAAACAAGTAAAGACAGGCATGTCCACACATGTGAGGTCAGTTCAGTATAGAGTCAGGGACCTGCAGAGTTCACATCGAAGGGGATACTGACAAAAAACAGGCCCAGAGGCTCACACCAAACATATTAAAACTAATATTTTCATGGATAAGGAAGCCTAACAAGGTAAGAACTGGAATTTTCTGACAATGATTTAATGGTTCAGGCTTTACAGGGTTAAATACCTGGTAAAATACCTTCATATGACTTGAAAACCTGGGCAAAAAAGTACAACTTAACAAAACTGAAGCTTTTTTTTTTTTTTTTCTGCTGCATTTCCCCCAGTGTGTCAAAAAATACATACTTGAATGATGTATGAATTAATGTTCCTAATTCAAACAATTCTTTTTTGCTACTATATGAACCTGAAATGTGTGACCAAACATCTTATTTATGGTAGAGTCAGTTCATGTTCGAAGAGGGGTACGCACAGAGGGGGCAAGGGGGGAGGGGTGAATGGCAGTTGAGTTTGATAGACATATCACCGTTCAGTCATTTCAGGTGGGCGCTCAAAATGATTGGATGGTGTTTTTTCAGTCCTGTCCGTTCCACAGGTGACTGATTTTTTTATTTTTATGTTCGAGCATTTAATTAATTAGTTGTAATTGGGATGTGAAGGGGATTTTAAGGAATAGAGTAAAAAATGCTCCAGAAAAACATCTCAGACCCCACCTTTACAGGGTGGGGAAGCAAAATTTACAATGAACATTTAGTTGTTTTTTCTCAGCAGGCACTACGTCAATTGTTTTGAAACCAAACATATATTGATGTCATAATCATACCTAACACTATTATCCATACCTTTTCAGAAACTTTTGCCCATATGAGTAATCAGGAAAGCAAACGTCAAAGAGTGTGTGATTTGCTGAATGCACTCGTCACACCAAAGGAGATTTCAAAAATAGTTGGAGTGTCCATAAAGACTGTTTATAATGTAAAGAAGAGAATGACTATGAGCAAAACTATTAGCAGAAAGTCTGGAAGATACTATTAAAGAAGAATGGGAGAAGTTGTCACCCCAATATTTGAGGAACACTTGCGCAAGTTTCAGGAAGCGTGTGAAGGCAGTTATTGAGAAAGAAGGAGGACACATAGAATAACAACATTTTCTATTATGTCAATTTTCTTGGCAAATAAATTCTCATGACTTTCAATAAACTAATTGGTCATACACTGTCTTTCAATCCCTGCCTCAAAATATTGTAAATTTTGCTTCCCCACCCTGTAAGTCAGTATTATTTTACAGTATATGTTGCAATAGGAGATATTTGCAGATAAATAAATGAATGAATGAATGAATATTTTTATTTCAGTTATGTATAAAACACATATACATTAACTCAAATCAAATCAAATTTTATTTATATAGTGCCAAATCATAACAAAAGTTATCTCATGACGCTTTACATATCGACATTAATATACATTAATATACATATGTATTATATACATACTAAATACCTGGTAAAATACCTTCATATGACTTGAAACCCTGGACAAAAAAATTCAACTTAACAAAACTGAAGCTTTTTTTGTTGTTGTTGCATTTCCCCCAATTTGTCACATAAATACATAATTGAATGATGTATGAATTAATGTTCCTAATTCAAGCAATTTTTTTCTGCTACTATATGAACCTGAAATGTGTGATCAAACATCTTATTTATGGTAGTCAGTAAAAATGTAAATTTGATCTTAATTATGATGTATTTTGGTGTATTTTTGTTAGCTGGGGTCTGGGGAGACACCAAATGTATCCTATGGGAACTGTTGTTTATTGCATCGCATTAGACTGTAGTACTGTGTGCGGGGCTGTATTTTTCATACTTACTGAGAGGCAACAGAGTTATAAAAAAAAAAAAAAAAAAAAAAAAAAAAAAAAGGCTATGGGTTGACAGCAAGTCAAGAGGCAAAAAGTGTCTGGAGAGGCTCAATGAGAACCATAGGTCACACCTGCGACCAGTTAACCTTTCCTTACTCTGCAAGGGGAGCTGGAGGATGAGCTAAAAAACTAACAGTGTGACACTGTGGTGGTATTAAGGAGTTGGTAAGAAAGTATGAAGGCAAAATGTCTGTTGGTACCTGTGGTATGATCTCATTTATGCACACAGTACACTATATTTTGATAATGAGCTGTCAAGTACAACTCACTGAAACAGAGCCTATCCTCAAAAGAGCAGCAGCAGAAAGTAGGACGTGTTAATTGTAAAACGTGCAAGTGGTGGCTAAAATAAAAATGTGTTGATACTTAGAGTTCAAGAGGAGTACAGTGGTCCCTCGTTTATCGCGGGGGTTACGTTCTAAAAATAACCCGCAATAGGCAAAATCGGCGAAGTAGTCAGCTGTATTTTTTACAATTATTCTACATATTTTAAGGCTGTAAAAGCCCTCATCACACATTTTATACACTTTTCTCAGACAGGCATTAACATTTTCTCACATTTCTCTCTTGTTTAAACACTCTCAAAGTTCAAACCTTGGTAGATTTTAAAAATAAGTACAGTATTATAGAATGAAACCAAAGATCCAAACCTGTTTCCAGGCCTAAACATTTACATTTACATTAATGCATTTGGCAGACGCTTTTTTCCAAAGGGACTTACAGGGGAAAACCAATCAAATCAATCAATCAAATTTTATTTATACAGCACCAAATCACAACAAAAGTTCTCTCATGACACTTTACATATAGAGTTGGTCAAAACCAGACTCTAAGCCAATTTACAGAAAACATTTGTTTGACAAATAAAAATAGAAACGTTTTCCTACAAATAAATATGATAGCGTTTAGAAATAACAAATTTAATTTTAATGATCAGCCTACGAGGTTGGACACATAAGAAATTATTAACAGTGACTCAAGTGTATTTCCCAGTTCCTCTGACCGGGCCTCTTCGTTCTGGCGCCACTTTGCTGTAGCATCTTTTTCCACTGAAGGCCTTGGTGCAGGTGACTTTTTCTGAGTGAAGAACATAGTTAAGGGTAGTGAGCGAACATTTATGCAAATTTGGCGAGTCGAATGCATTCTGTACTGTACAGGAGACACGGCACGGAGGAGATTGATTGACAATGGTCTACAGTCCCTTAGCCAATCAGGACGCAGAACACAATGCGCGGGTTCTCCCTGAGCCAATCAGGACGCAGAACACAATGCGTGGGTTCTCCCTTAGCCAATCAGGACGCAGAACACAATGCGTGGGTTCTCCCTTAGCCAATCAGGACGCAGAACACAATGCGTGGGTTCTCCCTTAGCCAATCAGGACGCAGAACACAATGCGTGGGTTCTCCCTTAGCCAATCAGGACGCAGAACACAATGCGTGGGTTCTCCCTTAGCCAATCAGGACGCAGAACACAATGCGTGGGTTCTCCTTTAGCCAATCAGGACGCAGAACACAACGCGCGGGTTCTCCCTTAGCCAATCAGGACGCAGAACACAATGGGCGGGTTCTCCTTTAGCCAATCAGGACGCAGAACACAATACGTGGGTTCTCCCTTAGCCAATCAGGACGCAGAACACAATGCGTGGGTTCTCCTTAGCCAATCAGGACGCAGAACACAATGCGTGGGTTCTCCCTTAGCCAATCAGGACGCAGAACACAATGCGTGGGTTCTCCTTTAGCCAATCAGGACGCAGAACACAATACGTGGGTTCTCCCTTAGCCAATCAGGACGCAGAACACAATGCGTGGGCTCTCCCTTAGCCAATCAGGACGCAGAACACAATGCGTGGGTTCTCCTTAGCCAATCAGGACGCAGAACACAATGCGTGGGTTCTCCCTTAGCCAATCAGGACGCAGAACACAATGCGTGGGTTCTCCCTTAGCCAATCAGGACGCAGAACACAATGCGTGGGTTCTCCTTTAGCCAATCAGGACGCAGAACACAATACGTGGGTTCTCCCTTAGCCAATCAGGACGCAGAACACAATGCGTGGGCTCTCCCTTAGCCAATCAGGACGCAGAACACAATGCGTGGGTTCTCCCTTAGCCAATCAGGACGCAGAACACAATGCGTGGGTTCTCCCTTAGCCAATCAGGACGCAGAACACAATGCGTGGGTTCTCCCTTAGCCAATCAGGACGCAGAACACAATAGCGTGGGCTCTCCCTTAGCCAATCAGGACGCAGAACACAATGCGTGGGTTCTCCCTGAGCCAATCAGGACGCAGAACACAATGCGTGGGCTCTCCCTTAGCCAATCAGGACGCAGAACTCAATGCGTGGGTTCTCCCTTAGCCAATCAGGACGCAGAACACAATGCGTGGGCTCTCCCTTAGCCAATCAGGACGCAGAACACAATGCGTGGGTTCTCCCTTAGCCAATCAGGACGCAGAACACAATACGTGGGTTCTCCCTTAGCCAATCAGGACGCAGAACACAATGCGTGGGTTCTCCCTTAGCCAATCAGGACGCAGAACACAATGCGTGGGCTTCTCCCTTAGCCAATCAGGACGCAGAACACAATGCGTGGGTTCTCCCTTAGCCAATCAGGACGCAGAACACAATGCGTGGGTTCTCCCTTAGCCAATCAGGACGCAGAACACAATACGTGGGCTCTCCCTTAGCCAATCAGGACGCAGAACACAATGCGCGGGTTCTCCCTTAGCCAATCAGGACGCAGAACACAATGCGCGGGTTCTCCCTTAGCCAATCAGGACGCAGAACACAACGCGCGGGTTCTCCCTTAGCCAATCAGGACGCAGAACACAATGGGCGGGTTCTCCTTTAGCCAATCAGGACGCAGAACACAATACGTGGGTTCTCCCTTAGCCAATCAGGACGCAGAACACAATGCGTGGGTTCTCCCTTAGCCAATCAGGACGCAGAACACAATGCGTGGGTTCTCCCTTAGCCAATCAGGACGCAGAACACAATGCGTGGGTTCTCCCTTAGCCAATCAGGACGCAGAACACAATACGTGGGTTCTCCCTTAGCCAATCAGGACGCAGAACACAATGGGCGGGTTCTCCTTTAGCCAATCAGGATGCAGAACACAATACGTGGGTTCTCCCTTAGCCAATCAGGACGCAGAACACAATGCGTGGGTTCTCCCTTAGCCAATCAGGACGCAGAACACAATGCGTGGGTTCTCCCTTAGCCAATCAGGATGCAGAACACAATACGTGGGTTCTCCCTTAGCCAATCAGGACGCAGAACACAATGCGCGGGTTCTCCCTTAGCCAATCAGGACACAGAACACAATGCGCGGGTTCTCCCTTAGCCAATCAGGACGCAGAACACAATACGTGGGCTCTCCCTTAGCCAATCAGGATGCAGAACACAATGCGCGGGTTCTCCCTTAGCCAATCAGGATGCAGAACACAATGCGTGGGTTCTCCCTTAGCCAATCAGGACGCAGAACACAATACGTGGGTTCTCCCTTAGCCAATCAGGACGCAGAACACAATACGTGGGCTCTCCCTTAGCCAATCAGGACGCAGAACACAATGCGTGGGTTCTCCCTTAGCCAATCAGGACGCAGAACACAATGCGTGGGTTCTCCCTTAGCCAATCAGGACGCAGAACACAATACGTGGGCTCTCCCTTAGCCAATCAGGACACAGAACACAATGCGTGGGTTCTCCCTTAGCCAATCAGGACGCAGAACACAATGCGTGGGTTCTCCCTTAGCCAATCAGGACGCAGAACACAATGCATGTTCATATGCTGTAAAAAAAAAAAAAAAAAAAAAAGCATGCAAAATTGCACTAAAAAAAATCTGTGAAACAGCGAGGCCGTGAAAGGTGAACCGCGTTATAGTGAGGGACAACTGTACTGTGGGGGTGCAGGGGAGGGAATCTCAGAAAAAGGGACAAAGGAAGGAGCCCAATCCACAAAAGTCCACATATAAGAACAGAAAAGACAAAAACAATAGTTCATCCATGTGTGGTGTGTGTTCCTCTGTCTATCCTGTGGAAATACCTGGTCCTGGCATTCCACCAGTGTCCACTGACATGACCACCCTTTCCAGTCCAGCGTTTCTCACCCACACCAGCTGGTCATTCCAAGTCCACAAAACACAAACACTGTGTGGACAAAATATTTGGGACTCATTAAATTGAGGGCTTTTGTTGCTAACAAGGTACTAGGATACAAAACAATGATTACAAATGTCATAGTATAATTTTCTATTGTGAGAATAATTGTTGCAGTTGCAGTTTTTGTTTTGTCTCTAGTTAATTTTGTTTGCACTGTCATCTATGCTACAAAATGGTTCGGAGTTTGTTTTTACCAAATTATACTCACTTTTCTTAAATTAAGGTTGTTATTGTTATGTTTGTTTTAAATGTGTTATATCTAGATTCCTGAAATATATAAATAAGTAAATATGCTCACTTTAAATATACTTTTAACTATACGTTTCTCTAATTGTTAGGAAGACACATCAGCTTTTATATTGAAATAATTATTACAACTATCATTACCATTTTAATCATTATATTTCAAAACAATGGGAATTCCTACAAACTTTTTTCCATTTAACCCACAAGGACTGAAACCATCTACTGATCTAAAATGTTTAATAATATTCTAATCCACAAATTCTATCAATACATGTAAATAATTGGTGTAAAATACAGTTTGTCATCTTCTCATGGTCATCAGATATGACCCATTTGGACATTCAGAGGCTCCGTAGTTACCGTGGAAACACCGTCATCTTCTACAACATTGATTCACCAGTAAAACCCACAGAGTTTGATCAATGACAGTGGATGGAGACACATGGTTAATGATATATTTTGCTGAAAAATTGATCTTTTTCTTCAGTTTTCTCTGTTTTGGACATAATGAATGTACTTCAATAAATAACAGTTGTTGGAGGTGTTTGTTTTTACATTAGTTAATGATATATTTTACCGGAAAAGTAACTTTTTCTTATGTTTTCTCTGTTTTAATCCTCAAATGATTAAAGTACATGATCAGTTATTTTTTATTTATGTATTTATTTATTTCAAACATGCAAAGAAACAAAATAAAACAAAACAAAGCAAAATAAGACAAAAACAAAATAACATTTAAATGAACAGAATCTATCTTCAAGTACATACAAGTCTGAATTTTGAATGGTAAAAAAGGAGTAGGAAGAAGTATAAACTTATTTAATCCTACTCCTCAAGTGCTTTTACACCTTTATCACTAACTTAATACAAGAATCAAACAATACATTTTTCCTAATTTTAGCATTCACTGTTGTGAACATGGAAACACTGTCATCTTCTACAACATTGATTCACCAGTAAAATCCATGGAGTTGGATCAATGACAGTGGATGGAGACACTCGTTTTATGTTCAGTTAATGATATACAGGGTGGGGAAGCAAAATTTACAATGAACATTTAGTTGTTTTTTCTCAGCAGGCACTACGTCAATTGTTTTGAAACCAAACATATATTGATGTCCTAATCATACCTAACACTATTATCCATACCTTTTCAGAAACTTTTGCCCATATGAGTAATCAGGAAAGCAAACGTCAAAGAGTGTGTGATTTGCTGAATGCACTCGTCACACCAAAGGAGATTTCAAAAATAGTTGGAGTGTCCATAAAGACTGTTTATAATGGAAAGAAGAGAATGACTATGAGCAAAACTATTACGAGAAAGTCTGGAAGATACTATTAAAGAAGAATGGGAGAAGTTGTCACCCCAATATTTGAGGAACACTTGCACAAGTTTCAGGAAGCGTGTGAAGGCAGTTATTGAGAAAGAAGGAGGACACATAGAATAACAACATTTTCTATTATGTCAATTTTCTTGTGGCAAATAAATTCTCATGACTTTCAATAAACTAATTGGTCATACACTGTCTTTCAATCCCTGCCTCAAAATATTGTAAATTTTGCTTCCCCACCCTGTAGTTGCTGAGAAAATCACTTTTTCTTCAGTTTTCTCTGTTCCTGATCTAAAACCCCTCAACTTTAATCAGAGTTTTAATGAGCATCTACATGATAAGTAAATTAAATAAAGGAAAATATGTGATTTTCACTGAAAAAATACAAAATACAGAGGATAATATAATAAATAGTGATAAATCACCTTAAAAAAAAGGTGAAATCTAGAAACTTATCTGGGAACTGACACAAAAGTAGCTTTGGGTCTTTAATTAGTTAAACATTAAACATTAGTTAAACATTAAACATTAGTTAAACATTAACAAATACTGAATTCATCATTTATAAAGCATATTTCTGACATGAATACTCATTAGTATATGTTTATAAGCACAGTTATAATGGTGTTACTCATCATTAATAAGCTCATCTACAATGTACTTAATGATTGTATTTTCATACTTTATAAATTATAGATTCAGCATTTAAACATTTTATACTGCATTACTTACAAACCAGTTTTGATGTGCATTTATGCTCACACATACACTATTCAGACATGTACTAATGGTTAGTGAATATTTTAGTGGGTATTTTATACTAACTCACATTTCTTTTTCAATAGATGTCTTATAAACAGTTATTAATACAGGAATTCATTATTTCAGATAGTTATAAAGCACTTATTACTCATTAATTAAGTCTATGGTGTGAGCTCATCTAAAGTGTGCACTATCTATGACATCTAAAGCATTTACAAATGAGATTTAAAGGTTGAAAATGTCTAAAGACTCACAGAAGTGTCAGTTATTCTAACAAAGGAAAGACACAGCACATGGGATTATTAAACAAACTGCATGATTGAATGATTATGATTATGAATGATCAGTAAAACATTTATAACTGTGCTGATAAACCATACACTCTCAAAAATAGAGGTACGAGATCGGAACATTTATGTACCTATAAGTGCATTTTTTAAGGATGTTCTCTCAAAAGTACAATATTGGTCTTTAGGAGGCCAGAATTGCACCTTTAGACTATGAAAAGGGTCCAAAGTTATGTAAAGTACAAATTTGTACTATAAGGTACCCTGCAGCATTATTAAAAAATGTGTGTAGACCATGAGAATAGGCTATAGGCTAGGAGAACTGAACAGTAGGACTAATTATAGTTCAACCATTAGGCTTAGCGCATTATTTATTATAAATCATACTGTAATTACTCTATATTATATTTAATAATAATTTGTGTTTTAATTTAATAGCCCAATTAGCTCAATGATAATAGCCTAATAATTCATTTATCTTATTAGAACCTCTGATTATTGCCATAATCTGTGTTTTATCAAGTTTTCATTCACACCTCCATGTCTTGATGTCGTAGCTTGCCTATGCCGTTTTTTTTTTGTTGTTTTTTTTTCTCAATTAGGCCACCGGTTCAAACTTTAAACATCATTACATTATCAACTATATGAGCGTTTTCTTTCTATGTAAAGTATTTAAGGTACAAAAATGGACCATTTCGAAAGGGTACAGAAATGTCTCTCGAAAAAGTACACCCCCAGCGACAAGCATTTGTACCCTTTAAAGTACAAGCTGGTACCTCTGTTTTTGTGAGTGTACACTAATGAGTATTCATGTCAGAAATCTGCTTAATAAATAATGAAGTCAGTATTTGTTAATGCTTAACTAATGCTTCATAGTGTGTACTTATTATAAAGTGTTACCAAGATATAAATATATATTAAAAAAAAAAAAAAATCAGCAAAAGAAAACAATTTATGAGGCACAAAAGTTTAGCTGAGACTGTCTAAAAATGAATTAGCTGCTGGTTTTAGTCCAAGACAACACCACTGCAGACAACAAATTGTATTCCGCCTGCGCCTTTTTTTTGTTTACCTAAAGTGAAAACATATGTTGTGTACCCATACCGCCTGGTGTGATGAGCAGATAAAGTCTCAATGTGTGTTTAAGTACTATAAAAGCCCTGCCATGTTCACAGACAAGACAGGTTTACAAGGTTACATTGTAATGAGCCTTTGCCTGGCCATTCTTTCATCTGATATGTTCCTGTTGCCGCTGCGAGAGCCCAAATCATGCTATCATTGTGTATACAGGTCCAGCCAGGTCCATCATTAATACTGCTCTTATCATTGTGTCTGCCGTGATTTCCATCCAAGGCTTTGTTATCAGTGAGACCCATATCAAACTGTGTCTGTCTTGTTGGGACATACAGCAGAAGATTTGCTACTAGGCACACTGTCTGTTAGCTGATGCCTATTGGGCAACACAACACACCACAACCTTGACATTAATGATTCAATGAGCACAGTAATTGAGTGGCTTTCTCATTTCCTGGCAGACACAATACAAAGCTGGTGGTGGAGAGGCAAGGAGAAGGATAAGAGGGTAAAAGAAAAAGGCTTATTGAAGAAAAAAAAAAAAAAAAAAAGCCAGGAGAAGGAGATAGGCGTGAGTTAGGTGGATAAGACACGGAGGGTAGGAAATAAGGAGGGCGAGTAAAGTGTGAGGTAGGATGAGGAGAAGATCAGAGGCAGAGGACAGCGAGGAGAGAGATTGTATTAGCTCCTCATCCCCTGGGCCTGGCTGTGCTCGTAGGGTGACAGTCCTGAGAGCTCCTGTCCTTCAGCCTCCCCATGTGCCTGTAGCATTATCGGCTACTTACCATACAAGGCCTGGCATTCAGCGCTGAAAATTACATTCTCTTTTAACAGACTTTAGAAATAATAAAAGAAATGTGGTATTATTCCTGCAGTGAGCTCCACCGGGGTTTGCAATTATCTCTCAGTCTCTCTTTCTTTCTTTTTTTTTTCTTACCAAAATCCACCATTCCGCACAGCAAAACTGAATATATAATAGTAATATTAACAGGACCCTGGCGTTCGTGTCACACCTCATTCAATACATACAGAAAAAAAAAAAAAAAAAAAACTTAATAATGTTCTTTTTGCCTGGAATTTCAAACCACATTCAATGGCAAATCAGACAATCCCACTACCACTTCAAGAGTAATTACAAGCTGCTCTATTATAAACCATTCCAGCAAAGTAAGTAACCAGTAATTTAGTATGCTCAAATTATGAAACCTTTTTAGAAAAAGAAAAAAAATATGCAGACTTACATGATAATCCTTCCATCAAATACACACATATGTGTATTTTGTGTATTCACCTGCAGAGGCATTGTCCTTTTTCTGCATTTTCCTGTTATTTTTCTAGGTTTGGGATGTTTACGGACGTAGCCAGTGAGTTTGTGGCTCTAGTCTTTCACAATGTTGAGTATGCGTTTATATAAAACTAGAATCGTTCCAGTGAAAGCTTTCTGCTCATTTTGCTATATGTGTGTATATGTGTGCAGCATATGTCTGTTTAAGAGGCAGAACTCAGGGAAAAGCATTAACAGAGTTACACAAACCTGTAGCTCTGGCCAATCATATTCTGTAACACACACACACAATTACAAACTGCTCTTGCAGTTCTACAATATTTATTTATTTGTTTGTTTGTTTGTTTGTTTGTGTTTTAGAACCAGTGGCAGCTACACGTCTTTCAGACAGGGGAAGCTCATTGTCAGCTTACATTAAAAAAATAAAAAAAAGTCAAGTTATTTAAACATAAATTCGTCCCTCCGTTCCTTTTAAGAAAATGGTCAGTGACCTTATCATACCAACTACACAAGAAAATGTTGAAATTATGTTAAATTGAAACAAGGAAATACAATAAGTGTGTTTTTTTTTTACAGTGCAAGAAATGAACAAGTAATTTCGTAGTGGTTTCTCTCCAATCAGCACGTGGAAGCCCAGCGTCCAGCCCGGCCAAGCTCCGCCCACAGCTCCATTCACCCCCAGAGACGCCAAGCGTCCGGGGGCGGGACAACACCGTGGCATTTATCCAATTACTGTCCAGTTTTGAGGCAATGAAAAAAACTGTTCCACTCAGTCCCATTGAAGTGCATGGATGCTGAGCGTCTACGGACAAATGCACTGAGCAGAGATTGAATGAGAAAACAGAGACACGGGAATGGAGGAGAAGTGAACAACATGGAGTCTGTTGATTTGTGCTGATTCGTTCAGCTGATTCTGAACGAACTCGTCTGTGAGATAAACGTGTTCTAACACATTTGGAGTCAATGAAATGTCAACACAACTGAACATATTTAACCATTATCATTATTTTAAGGGAAGCCGAGCTTCCCTTGCAGTCTATGAGAAATCTCCTCTGTTTAGAACATAATCACTGTGAAACAAACATTTTTCATTTCCAAGATTTATTATAACGCTACTATTTTTGCTTGTTCACAAAAAATTTTGCTTGTTTACAAAAACAATGCGAGAAATGTCACATACAGTACTTAACATAAAATAAAACAAATGGTACCAGGTACAACAAACCCCACCCCTCGCACGTATTGTAGCTTATTTTGGCATCGATCCAGCTGATGTCATCATGTCTATGCATATGCTGATGTCAGCAGATTAACTGTGTCTACATATGGGCAAAGTTTGAAGTAAATTGAAACTAAATTGATGTTTTAATAGACATTTGAAATTTTGCCCATTATAAGTAAATGGGAGAGGAAAAAAAAAAAATTTAAATCATAAAAGATTTGAACTTTGACCTACTTTTCCCAAAATGTAACCACATCTATTCTGGGTCACTGGCAATCTATAAACCCAATTTGATATGAATTCAACCAATAGTTTTGCTGCTAGAGTGTTAACAAACAAACAAACAAACAAACCAACCAAAAACAATACCCCCTGCCTCCCCTTCAGGGGCGGGGTAATAAAAAGCTAATTTTAACATAAAATGACAGCTTAACTTTAAACATTATTGTTATGCATTGGAAATATACAGTTCTGTTCACACACCAAACCACTTTTCCAACACAGTATTTAACACCAACGTAGTCTATGATGCTGGGTTTAGCACAAATGCACCTCAAAACAACCTGAAAATAGAGGCTTCTGTTTGTGTTTGCCACCTTCTTTATAAGGTAAAGTAATTTCACTATCTGCAGCCGAGGGGTAGATGTAAAGCAATATGTGGTCATTATATTTGGGCTGTTGTGACTTCAGAGCTTTTTTATAGTCGAGTTTAGAGGAGTGCTTCCTTTAGGCACACCAGCTCCAAAGACATAACTCATATCCCACACTCATCCATGGTGAAAATCTACTGAATGACACGGAAAATAGAAATGAATCTACATTGTAATGCAAATCAGTACAACTGTAATAAATTGGTGCAACAGAAATAAATCGCCCTTTGACTTAAAAAAAAAAAGTCATTCTTGCTGCGATCTTTGTCTATTCAGACTCCATTGTATTCCTTTCATTCACACATGCAGCCAAAGCACAGTGACCATGAATGATTTGTGATTGCCCCCCACCTTTTTCGCCTCAACATATTTTCTTTTCATGGAAATTAATTAGCTTCAGTCCTCATTCATTAGGAGGCACAATTAATTGTTTTCTTCTCACTCTGCAACATGAAAAATGGTAAACAAATGGGCATTTATCAAATTTAAATCCACCAGCAAACACAAAGGTTGTATTAGTAGTATTAGACTTGAAGGCCTGACTCCCTGTTTCTATCTTCTGCACCACTAGTAGATAATTCAGTTGTTGTTTATTCGAACGAACTGATGTCAACTCATTAATATTAGACCCAAGGAAGTATTCACAAAGTATGAGATAGAGAATAAATGATTTGGACAATCAATCCAAAATGTTTAGGTTGGTTTCAGTTTTTTTCAGACTTGCCAGAGGGTCTTTACCAATAAAGAAATAAAAATAAGACATGCATGATAAAACCACAACAAATCATCATTCAATTTAAAAAGGACCGCATTTGTATCTCACCAACGTGTCAATTTTATTTGTATTTCTTTTTCTTTTCCCGGTTTGTTCCGACTGACGCTGTCATCCTTCAGGGAGACTTGCCGTGTTACATTATTTAAACTAAAGCGTGAAATTTACAAATGTCAACAAAGTTTGGGGGAGGAAAAAGTTAACCTCCAACTAAATCAAAACAGAAGAGGGTTAATTGCTTGAACCATGTTTGTTTGCTTTGAGAATGAAGTCAGAGCTTATGTGTTTACTCCCATTCTGCAGCCCTGAGAAGAATTGACAGGCACTGGCTAAAAATAGGAAAATGCGTAGTGACTCTAATGAGTTTATACATGAATATGTAGAGTGCTTATGCGTGTTGGTCATGTAAATGTAATGAATTCATTCAGATAGATATCTGCTATATGCACATTTCCTCATCCACCAAAGCATTCTTGATATTTATAGAATAGAATAGACTTTATTTGCCATTTGCACAGATACATTGCAGTATGGGTACTAGAGCCCGACCAATTCATCAGCCGGCCGATTAATCGGGCCGATTATAGCGTATCACGATTAATCAACATTGGCCAATATGTAGCTGATGTATTAACTTTTATGCTGCGCAGAGATTCTGTCGCTCGCTGCTCCTGTGTGTGTGTGTGTGTGTGTGTGTGCTGCCCGAAGAGTTAGAGGAACAGTAAAGCGAGTTAGTTTCACTTTCACTCCTGCTTGGACAATGACACTATCACCCCCACACACACAATCCAACCCCCCCTCCAAAAATCACACCCCCCCCCCCCCCCCGGTCTTATGAGGTATTAACCCCCCCACACACACCCATGTCCATGCAGTTCCTGTCTACTCCACAATTTTATTCGGCAGGCAGGCATGGGTATTAATAGTGTAGGGGAGACCAGGGACAGTTGTAACACGCGTCAGTTGTAACTCTTGCAATTGCTCCAATCAGGAACAACTTAGGACTCACCTAATTCACTCTGCACATGCCCAGTTTAGTCCTTAGTCCACATGGGAAGTTGTAGTTCCGTGAGGCAGACACATCCAAATTTGTGAGTGAAAACATAATTGTGTGGTCAGTCATATTTTTTGCTCTAATTATTTTTGTGATCGCATAGTTTGCATTTGAAAGTTGTGTCAATTATATTTGTGAGATAAACACAGATTTATGCAACTGTTTATCCACCTGTCCACAATTATCTAATATAAGATTATTATGTTCTGTGTAGATCAGTGTTCTTATTTCATATATCAGCCAATATATCGGATATCGGCTGATATATTGGATATCGGCTTTTTTTAGCCCCTAATATCAGTATCGGCCCCAAAATCCCATATCGGTCAGGTTCTAATGGGTACATTGGAATTCTTGTGTGTTTCCCTGAGTCACGGAGTCAAAAAAAAGACATGAACAAAAACAGAAACACAACATAAAAACAGCTAAAACATATAAAAACAGTTATTGCACAGACAGACACAAATACACACTTATAAAATAGAGTACTGTATCAGAATAAATAAATAAATAAATGTACTGGGAGGTAAAACTAGCTATTGCACATTCAATTAAAATACCATTAAACTACAGAGCAGATATCAGTGCTGCCTTACAAATAACAGGGGTCCTAACCATCAGATGTACCAGTTTTACTCCAGGTATTAACATTCTCTGGATCACGGTGCAGGGGAGCGACCAAAATAGTTGGTCTGAGTCAGAATCCAACTCTGCGATCATTTGGTTCATCTGTAGTGTAAGGACACTTTCTCTATACACCAAAACAAAAGGAGAAGAGCTAATGGAAAGCAGGAGAAGTTAAAGACAAGGTGAACTGACAACATGCTGACATCAGAGGCACATCATAAACCAAACAGTGTCAGGTACAGGGAGACACAGTGCAGAGATGATGACAGCCGGATGTGTTGGTCTACAACCAAAACTGCAGCGTAAAAGCAAAGGCACCAGACCAAATGTAGATGACGACAAAAAACTTGGACCTCACTTACAGTTCTGTGTAAAAACACTTGAAGTTAAAATGCTTCACTCATTCATTTTCTTCATACTCAAAAGCTTTGCGGGTACTGGATACAGACAAACAAGCATACACTCTCATTTTGAAGCCACATCCACATCTTTTCCTAGCTGATCTTTTGCTTTGTCGTTTTCAAAAAAGTGCTCTGAAAACACGAAGTCGTTTCAGGAAATATCTGCACCCACACGAATCCACTGAAAACAACTCAAAACAATGTAGTACAAATGCCAGGCCTGTATGTGGCATTGTAATGCTGTCCTAAAAACAGAGAAGAAGACGTGGAGCATGTGCATAAAGCTTGCTTGGTTCTACCGTGGGCTGATCCAATATGTCCTCCTGGTTGATCTTCTGGTTGATCCTCTCTCTGGTAGGTCCAAGAACATGTAGTCAATATTGTTAGCTATGGTTGTTTGTTGTTCATTGTAATGAAAGAGAAGCCAAAGATTTGGATTCAATATTTCCAATAAGTTCAATAGCTGTTGTAGCATGAGCACAACTCTGTAGACTGTCATTAGTACCCCCCCCCCCCCCCCCCCCGAAAGAGAAGCAAGGGGTATTGTTTTTGGTTTGTTCATTAACACTCTAGCAGCAAATCTATTGGTTGAATTCATACCAAATTGGGTTTATAGATTGCCAGTGACCCAGAATAGATGTCATTGCATTTTGGGAAAAGTAGGTCAAAGTTAAAAATTTTTTTGAATTTTTAAAATATTTTTCTTCTCCCATTTACTTATAATTGGCGAAATGTCAAATGTCTATAAAAACATTAATTTTGCTTTAATTTACTTCAAACTTGGCACATATATAGAGGTAATGGATATGCTGACATCAACACACACATGTAGATGACATCAGCTGGATCGACGCCAAAATAATCTACAATACATATGGCGGGGGGGGGGGGGGGGTTGTTGTGCCTGGAACCACTTGTTATTGTTGTGAAGTGGCGTCTTGCTTCCAGGTTGAAAGGTTAGAGAGGTGGGGCTATGATGTCATAGTTTTAGAAAAGTTGCAGTTTGGTCGTAAAGACGCAGACGCAAAACACGCTTTTATTATTATTATTAATAATAATAATAATAATAATAATAATAATAATAAATCACACTTATATAGTGCTTTTTTGGACACTTAAAGATGCTTCACAAACAAACAAATTCATCCACTCTGGGACCTGGTTTCAAAAAGCTGCAGTTTCAGTGACTGAGGACGCTTTATATAGGACGCATTTACACGCATATTACACGTTTATAACACGCTGACACGCCACAACACACTTATTACACGTTTATAACACGCTGACTCGCCACAACACCCTTATTACACATTTATAACACATTTATAATACGCTGACACGCCAAAACACACTTATTACACGTTTATAACACGCTGACACGCCACAATACACTTATTACACGTTTATAACACATTTATAATACGCTGACACGCCACAACAGACTTATTACACATTTATAACACGCTGACACGCCACAAAACACTTCTAACACGTTTAAAACACGCTGACATGACACAGCACACTTATTAGATGTTTATAACACGCTGACACGCCACAACACACTTATTACACATTTATAACACGTTTATAACACACTGACATGCCACAACATGCTTATTACACATTTATAACACGCTGACACGCCACAACACACTTATTACAGGTTTATAACATGCTGACACGCCACAGCACACTTATTACACATTTATAACACGTTTATAAAACGCTGACACGCCACAACACAATTATTACACATTTATAACACACTGACATGCCACAACACGCTTATTACACATTTATAACACGCTGACACGCCACAACACACTTATTACAGGTTTATAACATGCTGACACGCCACAGCACACTTATTACATATTTATAACACGTTTATAACACGCTGACACACCACAACACACTTTTTAAACGTTTATAACATGTTTATAGCATGCTGAAACGCAACAACACACTTATTACACGTTTTTAACACGCTGACACGCCACAAATCACTTATTACACATTTATAACTCGCTGACACGCCACAACATACTTATTACATGTTTATAACACGTTTAAAACACGCTGAAAGGCAAAAAAAAACTTATTACACCTTTCTAACATGCTGACAAGCCACAACACATTTATTACACGTTTATTACAGGCTGAGACGCCACAACACCCTTATTACACATTTATAAATCGTTCATAACACGCTGACACGCCACAACACCCTTATTACACGTTTATAACACATTTATAATACGCTGACAAGCCACAACACACTTATTACACATTTATAACACGCTGACACGCCACAAAACACTTATTACACGTTTATAACACGCTGACACGCCACAAACCACTTATTACATGTTTATAACACACTGACACGCCACAATACACTTATTACATGTTTATAACACGCTGACATGCCACAACACACTTATTACACGTTTATAACACGCTGACATGCCACAACACACTTATTACATGTTTATAACACGTTTGCAAAACGCTGACAGGCCAAAAAAACACTTATTACACGTTTCTAACATGCTGACATGCCACAACACACTTATTACACGTTTATAACACGCTGACACGCCACAACACACTTATTACACGTTTATAACACGCTGACAAGCCACAACACACTTATTACATGTTTATAACACGTTTGCAAAACGCTGACAGGCCAAAAAACACTTATTACACGTTTATATCACGCTGACACGCCACAACACACGTATAACACGCTGACATGCCAAAACACCCTTATTACACGTTTATAACACATTTATAATACGCTGACACGCCACAATACACTTATTACACGTTTATAACACGCTGACACGCCAATATACACTTATTACACATTTATAACACGCTGACACGCCACAAACCACTTATTACACGTTTATAACACATTTAGAATACGCTGACGCGCCACAATACACTTATTACACGTTTATAACACGCTGACACGCCACAACACACTTATTACACGTTTATATCACATTTATAATACGCTGACACGCCACAATACACTTATTACACGTTTATAACACGCTGACACGCCAATATACACTTATTACACATTTATAACACGCTGACACGCCACAAACCACTTATTACACGTTTATAACACATTTAGAATACGCTGATGCGCCACAATACACTTATTACACGTTTATAACACGCTGACTCGCCACAACACCCTTATTACACATTTATAACACATTTATAATACGCTGACACGCCAAAACACACTTATTACACGTTTATAACACGCTGACACGCCACAATACACTTATTACACGTTTATAACACATTTATAATACGCTGACACGCCACAACAGACTTATTACACATTTATAACACGCTGACACGCCACAAAACACTTCTAACACGTTTAAAACACGCTGACATGACACAGCACACTTATTAGATGTTTATAACACGCTGACACGCCACAACACACTTATTACACATTTATAACACGTTTATAACACACTGACATGCCACAACATGCTTATTACACATTTATAACACGCTGACACGCCACAACACACTTATTACAGGTTTATAACATGCTGACACGCCACAGCACACTTATTACACATTTATAACACGTTTATAAAACGCTGACACGCCACAACACAATTATTACACATTTATAACACACTGACATGCCACAACACGCTTATTACACATTTATAACACGCTGACACGCCACAACACACTTATTACAGGTTTATAACATGCTGACACGCCACAGCACACTTATTACATATTTATAACACGTTTATAACACGCTGACACACCACAACACACTTTTTTAAACGTTTATAACATGTTTATAGCATGCTGAAACGCAACAACACACTTATTACACGTTTTTAACACGCTGACACGCCACAAATCACTTATTACACATTTATAACTCGCTGACACGCCACAACATACTTATTACATGTTTATAACACGTTTAAAACACGCTGAAAGGCAAAAAAAAACTTATTACACCTTTCTAACATGCTGACAAGCCACAACACATTTATTACACGTTTATTACAGGCTGAGACGCCACAACACCCTTATTACACATTTATAAATCGTTCATAACACGCTGACACGCCACAACACCCTTATTACACGTTTATAACACATTTATAATACGCTGACAAGCCACAACACACTTATTACACATTTATAACACGCTGACACGCCACAAAACACTTATTACACGTTTATAACACGCTGACACGCCACAAAACACTTATTACATGTTTATAACACACTGACACGCCACAAAACACTTATTACATGTTTATAACACGCTGACATGCCACAACACACTTATTACACGTTTATAACACGCTGACATGCCACAACACACTTATTACATGTTTATAACACGTTTGCAAAACGCTGACAGGCCAAAAAAACACTTATTACACGTTTATAACATGCTGACATGCCACAACACACTTATTACACGTTTATAACACGCTGACACGCCACAACACACTTATTACACGTTTATAACACGCTGACAAGCCACAACACACTTATTACATGTTTATAACACGTTTGCAAAACGCTGACAGGCCAAAAAACACTTATTACACGTTTATATCACGCTGACACGCCACAACACACGTATAACACGCTGACATGCCAAAACACCCTTATTACACGTTTATAACACATTTATAATACGCTGACACGCCACAATACACTTATTACACGTTTATAACACGCTGACACGCCAATATACACTTATTACACATTTATAACACGCTGACACGCCACAAACCACTTATTACACGTTTATAACACATTTAGAATACGCTGACGCGCCACAATACACTTATTACACGTTTATAACACGCTGACACGCCACAACACACTTATTACACGTTTATATCACATTTATAATACGCTGACACGCCACAATACACTTATTACACGTTTATAACACGCTGACACGCCAATATACACTTATTACACATTTATAACACGCTGACACGCCACAAACCACTTATTACACGTTTATAACACATTTAGAATACGCTGACGCGCCACAATACACTTATTACACGTTTATAACACGCTGACACGCCACAACACACTTATTACACGTTTATATCACATTTATAATACGCTGACACGCCACAATACACTTATTACACGTTTATAACACGCTGACACGCCAATATACACTTATTACACGTTTATAACATGCTGACACGCCAATATACACTTATTACACGTTTATAACACGCTGACAGGCCACAAACCACTTATTACACGTTTATAACACGCTGACACGCCAAAAAACACTTATTACAGGTTTATAACACGCTGACACGCCACAACACACTTATTACAGGTTTATAACACGCTGACACGCCACAAAACACTTATTACAGGTTTATAACACATTTATAACACGCTGACACGCCACAACACACTTATTACAGGTTTATAACACGCTGACATGCCACAACACACTTATTACATGTTTATAACACGTTTGCAAAACGCTGACACGCCACAACACACTTATTACATGTTTATAACACGCTGACATGCCACAACACACTTATTACACGTTTATAACACGCTGACATGCCACAACACACTTATTACATGTTTATAACACGTTTGCAAAACGCTGACAGGCCAAAAAACACTTATTACACGTTTCTAAAATGCTGACACGCCACAACACACTTATTACACGTTTATAACACGCTGAAACGCCACAACACACTTATTACACGTTTCTAACATGCTGACACGCCACAACACACTTATTACATGTTTATAACACGTTTGCAAAACGCTGACAGGCCAAAAAACACTTATTACACGTTTATATCACGCTGACACGCCACAACACACGTATAACACGCTGACACGCCAAAACACCCTTATTACACGTTTATAACACATTTATAATACGCTGACACGCCACAATAAACTTATTACACGTTTATAACACGCTGACACGCCAATATACACTTATTACACATTTATAACACGCTGACACGCCACAAACCACTTATTACACGTTTATAACACATTTAGAATACGCTGACGCGCCACAATACACTTATTACACGTTTATAACACGCTGACACGCCACAACACACTTATTACACGTTTATATCACATTTATAATACGCTGACACGCCACAATACACTTATTACACGTTTATAACACGCTGACACGCCAATATACACTTATTACACGTTTATAACATGCTGACACGCCAATATACACTTATTACACGTTTATAACACGCTGACAGGCCACAAACCACTTATTACACGTTTATAACACGCTGACACGCCAAAAAACACTTATTACAGGTTTATAACACGCTGACACGCCACAACACACTTATTACAGGTTTATAACACGCTGACAAACCACAAAACACTTATTACAGGTTTATAACACATTTATAACACGCTGACACGCCACAACACACTTATTACAGGTTTATAACACGCTGATACGCCACAAAACACTTATTACACATTTATAACACATTTATAACACGAAGACACGCCACAACACACTTATTACACGTTTGACACGCTGACATGCCACAACACACTTTTTAAACGTTTATAACATGTTTATAACATGCTGAAATGCAAAAACACACTTATTACACGTTTATAATACGCTGACACGCCACAACACACTTATTACACGTCTATAACATGCTGACATGCCACAACACATTCATTACACATTTATAACACGTTTATAACATGTTGACACGCCATAACACATTTATTACATGTTTATAACATGATAATAACAAGCTGAAACGCCACAACACACTTATTACACATTTTTAAAACGCTGACACGCCATATCATACTTATTACACGTTTATAACATGCTGACACACCACAAAACACTTATTACACATTTATAAAACGCTGAAACGCCACATCACACTTATTACATGTTTATAACACGTTTAAAACATGCTGAAAGGCAAAAAAACACTTATTACACGTTTCTAACATGCTGAGACGCCACAACACACTTATTACACGTTTATAAAACGCTGAAATGACATAACACACTTATTACACGTTTATAACACATAACACGCTGACACGCCACAATACACTTATTACATGTTTATAACACGCTGACATGCCACAACATACTTATTACACGTTTATAACACGCTGACACGCCAAAACACACTTTTTAAACGTTTATAACATGTTTATATAATGCTGAAACGCAGCAACACACTTATTACATGTTTATACCACGCTGACACGCCACAATACACTTATTACACGTCTATAACACGCTGACACAACACATTCATTACACATTTATAACACGTTTATAACATGTTGACACGCCACAACACATTTATTACATGTTTATAACATGATAATAACAAGCTGAAATGCCACAACACACTTATTACACATTTTTAACACGCTGACACGCCACATCACACTTATTACACGTTTATAACATGCTGACATGCCAAATCACACTTATTACACGTTTATAACACGCTGACACGCCACAATACACTTATTACATGTTTATAACACGCTGACATGCCACAACACACTTATTACACGTTTATAACACGCTGACACGCCACAACACACTTATTACACGTTTATAACACGCTGACACGCCACAACACACTTATTACACGTTTATATCACGCTGACACGCCACAACACACGTATAACACGCTGACACGCCACAAACCACTTATTACATGTTTATATCATGCTGACACAACACAATACACTTATTACATGTTTATAACACGCTGACACGCCACAACACACTTATTACACGTTTATAACACATTTATAATACGCTGACGCGCCACAATACACTTATTACACGTTTATAACACGCTGAAACGCCACAACACACTTATTACACATTTATAACACGCTGACACGCCACAAAACACTTATTACAGGTTTATAACACATTTATAATACGCTGACGCGCCACAATACACTTATTACACGTTTATAACACGCTGACACGCCACAACACACTTATTACACATTTATAACACGCTGACACGCCACAAAACACTTATTACAGGTTTATAACACGCTGACACGCCACAACACACTTATTACATGTTTATAACATGTTTAAAACATGCTGAAAGGCCAAAAAACACTTATTACACATTTCTAACATGCTGAGACGCCACAACACACTTATTACACGTTTATAAAACGCTGAAATGACACAACACACTTATTACACGTTTATAACACATAACACGCTGACACGCCACAACACACTTATTACACGTTTATAACACGTTGACACGCCACAACACTTATTACACGTTTATAACACACTGACACGCCACATCACACTTATTACACGTTTATAACACGCTGACACACCACAAAACACTTATTACATGTTTATAACACGCTGACATGCCACAACACACTTATTACACGTTTATAACACGCTGAAACGCCACAACACACTTATTACACGTTTATCACACGCTGACAGGCCACAACACACTTATTACACGTTTATATCACGCTGACACGCCACAACACACGTATAACACGCTGACATGCCACAACACCCTTATTACACGTTTATAACACATTTATAACACGCTGACATGCAATAATACACTTATTACACGTTTATAACATGCTGACACGCCACAAACCACTTATTACACGTTTATAACACATTTATAACACATTTATAACATTTATAACACACTGACAGGCCAAAAAAAACTTATTACACAATTAAAACACGTTTATAACACGCTGACACGCCACAAAATACTTTTAACACGTTTATAACACGCTGACATGCCACAACACACTTATTACACATTTATAACACGTTTATAAATCGCTGACACGCTACAAAACACTTATTACAGGTTTATAACACGCTGACACGCCACAACACACTTATTACACGTTTATGACACGGTGACACGCCACAACACACTTTTTAAACGTTTATAACATGTTTATAACATGCTGAAACGCCACAACACACTTATTACATGTTTATACCACGCTGACACGCCACAACACACTTATTACACGTCTATAACACGCTGACACGCCACAACACATTCATTACACATTTATAACACGTTTATAACATGTTGACACGCCACAACACATTTATTACATGTTTATAACATGATAATAACACGCTGACACGCCACATCACACTTATTACACGTTTATAACACTCTGACACACCACAAAACACTTATTACACGTTTATAACACGCTGACACGCCACATCACACTTATTACATGTTTATAACACGTTTAAAACACGCTGAAAGGCAAAAAAACACTTATTACACATTTCTAACATGCTGAGACGCCACAACATACTTATTACACGTTTATAAAATGCTGAAATGACACTACACACTTATTACACGTTTATAACACGCTGACACGCCACAACACACTTATTACATGTTTATAACACGTTTGCAACACGCTGACAGGCCAAAAAACACTTATTACACGTTTATCACACGCTGACACGCCACAAAACACTTATTACACGTTTATATCACGCTGACACGCCACAACACACGTATAACACGCTGACACGCCACAACACCCTTATTACACGTTTATAACACATTTATAATACACTGACACGCCACAATACACTTATTACACGTTTATAACACGCTGACACGCCACAAACCACTTATTACACGTTTATAACACATTTATAATACGCTGACACGCCACAATACACTTATTACACGTTTATAACACGCTGACACGCCACAATACACTTATTAAATGTTTATAACACGCTGACACGCCACAACACACTTATTACACATTTATAACACGCTGACACGCCAAAACACACTTATTACACATTTATAACACGTTTATAACACGAAGACACACCACAACACACTTATTACACGTTTATAACACGCTGACACGCCACAACACACTCATTACACGTTTATAACACGCTGACACGCCACATCACACTTATTACATGTTTTTAACACGTTTAAAACACGCTTAAAGGCAAAAAAACACTTATTACACGTTTCTAACATGCTGAGACGCCACAACAAACTTATTACACGTTTATAAAACGCTGAAATGACACAACACACTTATTACACGTTTATAACACGCTGACACGCCACAACACACTTATTACATGTTTATAACACGTTTGCAACACGCTGACAGGCCAAAAAACACTTACTACACGTTTCTAACATGCTGACACGCCACAAAACACTTATTACACGTTTATAACACGCTGAAACGCCACAACACACTTATTACACGTTTATATCATGCTGACACGCCACAACACACGTATAACACGCTGACACGCCACAACACCCTTATTACACGTTTATAACACATTTATAATACGCTGACACGCCACAAACCACTTATTACACGTTTATAACACATTTATAATACGCTGACAGGCCACAATACACTTATTACACGTTTATAACACGCTGACACGCCACATCACACTTATTACACGTTTATAACACGCTGACACGCCAAAACACACTTATTACACATTTATAACACGTTTATAACACGAAGACACACCACAACACACTTATTACACGTTTATAACACGCTG